>NC_091552.1:51718359-51738359 GCF_042767895.1 Penaeus vannamei
TTATCCATCCCATTATGAATCATTCACCTTATACTTATTCTTACCATCATCCTTATCATACTTATCCATCCCATTATGAATCATTCACCTTATACTTATTCTTACCATCATCCTTATCATACTTATCCATCCCATTATGAATCATTCACCTTATACTTATTCTTACCATCATCCTAATCATACTTAACCTTATCGCCATAACTTACTCACCTTCTTCAGAACGTCCAAGACGAGATCGCCGACATCAGGACAGTGACCTCGAAATGCAAGAACGAAGAACCCGGCCCGTACACGCCAGCGTTCGCGTACCACCAGAGGCACTTGGATGTGGACTGCAAGACGACCTTCGTTGACCTTGCCAAGGGGTTGTATCCGAATCAGACCTTTAACTTTTATCAGGTATGAGGGTGTGTGTGTGTTTGTTTGTTTTTGTCTTTTTTTGATGAGTGGTAGGTTATGTTGTTGTTGTTGTTATTGTTATTATTATTATTATTATTATTATTATTGTTATTGTTATTATCATCATCATCATTATCGTTATTGTTATTGTTATTATTATTATTATCTTTATTATTTTCATTATTATTATTATTATTATTATTATTAATACTATTATCATTATCATTACTATTATTATTATTATCATCATCATTATTATTATCATTATTATTTTCCGTACCAATGCTAATTATCCTACTAGATCCATCATCTTTTTATCCTAATTATCCTACTAAATATATTCTCTTTTTTATCCTAATTATCCTACTAAATATATTCTCTTTTTCATCCTAATTATCCTACTAAATCCATCATCTTTTTATCCTAATTATCCAACTAAATCCATCACCTTTTTATCCTAATTATCCTACTAAATCCATCATCTTTTTATCCTAATTATCCTACTAAATCTATTCTCTCTTTTATCCTTCTCTCGCTAGGCTATGCCCCAGGTGGGAGGAGGGGAGCGCCTCGTGGTGGGGAGGAACATAACACTATCTTGCCTCTGTCCCATGAAGACTGCGACGCCCAACAACAACGACTATGTTATGTGTCTTCCCGATTTCACCTATTACTACCAGTCTTTCCTCGGATGCTGGGGTTAGTATGGGGTTGAGGGGGGGAGGGAGGGAGGGAGGGAGGGACGGAGGGAGAGGGACGGTGGGAGGGAGAGAGGGAGGGAGTGTGGGTAGGAGGGAGGGAGGGAGGGAGGAAGGGAGAGAGAAAGGAAGAGAGGGTGTGTATGTGTGTGTAATGTACATATATATATATATATAAATATGTATATATATGTATATATATATATGTATATATATATATATATATATATATATATATATATATATATATATAGATATAGATATATATAGACATATATACACACACATATATGTATATATACATATGTGTATGTGAAATTATATCTGTATATATATATATATATATATATATATATATATATATATATATACATATATGTGTGTGTGTGTGTGTGTGTGTCTATATGTACATATCCATATATGTTAATTACCTAATTCATCCATTTACCAATTCACCAACCACTCCACCCACCAAGCAACGCCCCCCCCTCACCCCTCCTCTCCCCCGCCTTTGCAGACCGCGAATGCAACACAAGCCTCCTGCTCCCCGTTCCTGCACTCGGGTCTTGGAACTGGCTAGGTGGGAGAGCTCTTACCAACACCAAGATCACTTACACCTGTAATACGTGGGCGCTCTTCAAGGTATTTATATGAGTGAGGTTGGGGAAAAGGGGTAAAGGTGGAGGTTTTATGTGAGTTTTTAATTTTTTTAAGTGGTTTCTGTTGGTTGTGGGTTTGTTAGTGTTGTATGGGTTGTAGATGAATGGGGTAAGATAGGTTGTGGTTTATGTAAAGTCTGTTATAAGAAGTTGAGGAAGTTATAGGAGTTGTATTACACGAGTTGTAATTGGCAATAGGAAGTTTGTACAAGTTACTTTCCAAATTACATCAGAATTTACAATTGAGACCATATGTTTTTTTTTCTAAGCTGTATTATCCTATTTACAATACACATCATGAAAACACTATATAGACACCCACGTTAAAAAGCCGTTTTTCCATAACTTTAGCCAATCTGTTCATCATTTTGTTCAGAGATCGAGCTGGATCCAAGACCTCTAAGCCAGCCACGTTCCTTATGAGTAAAACGGTGTAAATATTCTTCACATTTCCAGGACCTGTGGATACCATCACTCACCACAAGGTGCAAATGTGATGAGACGTGGTCACTAGCTTCACTACCAGAATGTGGTAAGTGTTAATGCAGGAGAGAACATGTCACTCTGAGTTACTGAATGCGGATATGTGTATGTTAGTGTGTGTGTGTGTAAGTGCGTTTGTGTGTGTGCCTGAGATAGAGAGAATGAAAGAGAGAGAGGGGGGAGAAGGAGGGAGGGAGGGAGGAAGATAGTTCGAGATAGATAGATAAAAAGATTGAAAGAAAGAGCGAGAGAGAACGATACATAGAGAGGGAGAGAGAGATAAGGAGGGGGGGAGGGAGGAATAAAAAGATAGAGATAGATACATAGAGAGATAGACAGACAGATAGAGAAAGAGGGAGAAATAGAAAAGAAAACTTTCGTTACGATATTTACATACAAAATCCTGCGTTTGCTTTCATTATTTCCTGTTCTGTTGTTGACGCAATTCCTTCATCTTTGTTCGTATTTTCCTGACTAAAGCGTTTTTCCTAATGTGTGTGTGTATTTGCGTGCGTAGGTAGGTGTGTGTGAGAGAGAGAGAGAAGAGAGACTGACTGACATAGACAGAAAAAGACAGAGGGAGAGAGAGACAGACAGACAGATAGATAAATAGAGAGAGAGAGAGAGAGAGAGAGAGAGAGAGAGAGAGAGAGAGAGAGAGAGCCATAGGCAGAAAGGGAGAAAGAGAGAGAGAGAGAAAAAAAAAGTAGTCGTCACAGAATATACACATATATCCCTGCGTTAACTTTCATTACTTCCGATTTTACAGGTACGACTTTACACGTGCCTTACTGTGCCTAAATCATTTCCTCTTCTGCAGTGAACGTCAGCACGACCCCTGTCCCTCCAACAACGACTACAACGATCTTCTCCACGACCTCTTCCACGATGTCAACGACTTCGACGGCCACAATCGAACCGACGACGACCAACATCACATTCACCACCACGAACATCACCACCACCACGGATGACGTCACGGAAAGTACGACCAACACGACCTTCACCACGGATGACGTCACGGATAGTACGACCAACACGACTTTTACAACGAATAACGTCACAGCCACGACCACAGACACGACAGACATCACACAGACAACAGAAAAGGAAATTACAGGAACAGCTTCTGAAGGTAAGTTTAATTTTTTTCTCTCTCTCTTCACCTTGACCTAAAAGTAACGTTGATTGTATCATACTCTTCTGTAGATATATCATAATATTCTATTGATATATTTTGTTATTATAACGTATCATAATCTATTCTACTACTCATATAACACCTGATATACTAATTTTCTTACTGATTAATTCAACTGATTACCTAATTAAGGATCTACTCATAAGCATTTCCTCATCTAATAATCTCATCTTTCTATCTATATTTTTCTTTATCTGTTTTAGTGTTTATCATCCTCTTTCCTTTTCCTGTTTCCCTGAATGTTGTGGCTGCTTGTATCTCACGTTATGTATTGTATGAAATTTAAATAAATCCAAAATTGTTGTACTTCTTTTATTCAGTTATATATGTGTGTGTGTGTGTGTTTATATATATATATATATATATATATATATATATATATATATATATATATATATATATATTATATTATATATATATATCATATATATATATTTATATATATATATAAATATATATATATATATATATATATATATGTGTGTGTGTGTGTGTGTGTGTGTGTGTGTGTGTGTGTGTGTGTGTGTATGTGTATGTGTATGTATGTGTGTATGTGTATTTGCACAGTATATATACTCATATATGTGTGTATAGATGTGTATATATAGTCATATATATGTGTTTGTGTATAGATTATATATTTTATTTTTGCGAATATATTTTTTTTTTTCGTTATATTTATAACTATTATATAATATGAGTGTTTATGCAAGTATATTCGCCTGCATGTAAATATAGACAATCACTGAACACTATTCTGATCACAGTCTGTATTCCCCGAAAGCGACAGTGTGTGAAGGGCGTAGGGAACACAGGTGGATATGTTACGTAAATTAACCATATACGGATGGTGCGTTTTTCGTGGTGACTTGGGCAGAGGATACAGCACGAGGGGGTAGGGGTACCTGGCTGGTTCCTGGAATCTGCGGAGGCGAGGGTATAAATTGGGGAATCGTGTGGTTTCAAGCAGATTAAGGGGTTTATAGATTATGGTGTGTTGTGTAAAAAAGGAGATGTATGAGATGAGATGAGTAGGTTAGTGGTTTTTGAGAATAATGCTTATTTGTTACAACTACATAACAATAGTATGTAAATGAAGCTTGTAAAAAAACTATGTACGCCTTTATAGTAAAATGCGTTAAAGAACCATATTGAAACTCCATTCTATGGTAAAACACATTTAAACCCCCTAAATTTAGGGCAAAAACCCAGCAAATTTCAACAGTTACCCTTCGCCGAAACAGATCTTGACATTAACTCGACCGTGAAGGTGAAACCGAACAGGAAATAACCCGAAAGATGAACCCTAAATTAAGAAAAAAAAAATGTTAACAGGCACCTCCGAGCGCATAGAAAACGGGCTGCGGGGAATGTGTTACTATGGAAGAAAACGAGAGTTGTGTAACCGGGTCGGGACAGCTTATGCAAATTCTAGTTAAAACCTGACTGCGAAATTGAAAGTGTTTTTCGCGCAGACTAAAATATTCAAGATTTTGTTGTTGTTGTTGTTGTTGTTGTCGTTGTTTAGTTGATGGGAGGGTCATATGGGCCTTCAGAGATATCGAGCGAAATTGCGAGCTAGGTATATACTGGAAAAAGTAATAATGCAAGTTATGTATTCTCATATATTTAGACGATTTTTATAGGTATAAAACATTTGGCATATACAAAATGTCCTTACACAGTTCGTCATATTTATATAATTAAGTTTTTAAAAAATGAAATTCATAAAAAATAAACCCTTCCACATACATATGTAAACTTTAGGAAGGAATATTTTCAATTTACTTTCTGCTTGGCAACAGCTGCCAGATTGTCCAGACACAGACACGACCATTGCAGAATTTTATTAAGGATAGTAATGATAACGATAATAGTAATGGTATTGATAATGAGGATAAAAAATATGATAATGTTGATAGTAGCATTAATGATAATGATAATAACAATAACAATAATAACAACAACAACGATGATGATAATGAAAAACAACAACAATGTCAATGAAGATAATGATAAACACAATGATAATGATGATCATCATAATGACAACAGCAAAGGATGAAAAGAAAAACCAAATAGTAATACTAATAATAATAATGATAATAGTAATAATAATAATAATGATAATAGTAATAATAATGATAATAATGATAATAGTAATAATAATGATAATAGTAATAATAATAATAACAGCAACAAGGATAATAATGATAATAGTAATAATAATAATAACAGCAACAAGGATAATAATGATAGTTGAGTCAAATAAAAACATTCACACGAACGTTTATAAATACAAAACCTCTCCCACCCTGAGTTGCCAACTGCAATATTATTCCCGCTGAGGAAGCACTAGAGAAGCATCTCTTTAACCTTGGGATAGTAGTAGTGGCGATTATAGCTCGTTTTTCGCCCTGTTGCATGTAGATAAAGCGATTCTACACTTGTTGCATAGGGATTAGGTATATAGAAGACTTGTACGGAATCCTTTTAGGGGCGTTGTTGCCATATGAGGTGTGGATGGGGTCTTTGTTTTTTTTTTCTTATCTTTTCTTTGTGTCTGTCTGTCTATCTGTTTGTTTTTCTATGGATTTGTCTGTTTTTCTTTGTCTCTCAGTCTCTGAAGGTCTGTCTGTGTCTCTATCTATTTATCTCTCTATCTATCTGTCTCTTTGTCTATCTATCTATTTATCTCTCTAACTCTCTCCGTCAACGTATCTACTTATCTATCCACCTATAAATGCATTTACATCTGTAGCTCCATCGATACCTCTTTCCATCAAATTCATCAGCGCACATACACACACACACACACACACACACACACACACACACACACACACACACACACACACACACACACACACACACACACACACACACACACACACACACACACACACACAGATCCAACCCCCAGCCCCTTCTCTATCTCTCCCTCTCTCTCCCCCCTCACACACCTTCCCCTCCTCACCCCCCCCCTAATACACGCTAACCGCCCTCCTCCCCTCTCCCCCCTCACACACCTCCCCTCCCTCCCCCCTCTCCCCCCCTCACAGACCTCCCCTCCCTCCACCCTCCCTTCTCCCCACTCCCTCCTCCCTCCTCCCTCCTCCCCCTCCCCCTCCCCCCAACACACAACGCTATAGCAAGTCCGGATAAAACTCACCCGTGATATAAAGTCCCGATTTGACCTTGAAGTTGACCGGCCATTGTCAGGAAAGTAATTTTCATCCAAGTGGTATTATGCCTTTGTTGTTCTCTGATTGCGGTGCGTGTTCGTCTTCCTATCTTTCCCCTTTTTTTTCCTCCTCCTCCTTCTCTTCCTCCTCCTCCCTCCCTTCCCCTCAATTACATCACAGTTCTTATAGTTTTACCTCCTTCTTCTCCTATTATTTCGTCCCATCCCCTCTCTTTTAGTTCTTCTTCTTCTTCTTCTGTTTCTTTTTCTTTTTCTTCTTCTTCTTCTTTTTGGTTTTCTCCTTCTTCTCCTCCTTCTCCTCCTCCGCTTCATCTTCCTCCTCCTCCTCCTCTTCCTCATCTTCCTCCTCTCCTTCCTCCTGCTCCTCATCTTCCTCTTCTTCTTCTTCCTCCTCCTGCTCCTCATCTTCCTCTTCTTCTTCCTTCTCCTCCTTCTCTTCCTCTTCCTCCTCCCCCCACCCTTCACAATCTTCCTACCCCCTACCCCCCTCCCCCCTCCCCCCCTTCCTTGCATGGGTTCCAGTCAAGTGTAAAAAAAATAACATTGAGTTTCCAGACACCGCCAGATAGAGAGATAGTAGGAATATTTTGTCATTTACGTTTTATATTAGATATAACTATTACTATCCTCACTTCACATTCTAGAACATTCTCTCGATAAGAGAAGTTAGTGTTCTAAAGAATTACATTTAACGTAGTAAACAGTATTTTAAAGCATCGTAAATTCACAAGATTTTATTACTATACATTTTTATACATATATTATCCTTCTGAAGTGAAATTAGTGTTGTGAATAAACATATTTATGTAACGTAAGCTGTTTTTATTATTTTTATTTATTATTTTTTGTACCGTACATTCTTTTTTGTTTGTTTGTTTATTTGTATTTTTTATCTTACACTTAGAATAAATAATAATAATCATGTTTCCATTTACATTACATTTATAATATTTCATCAAGATTTCTTCCCAGCAATTCATTAACTTTAATGCAAACTTTATCGCTTGAATGTGAAGCAATATTTTCTTTCAAATCTTTACGTTTTTTTGTTTTTTTGTTTTTATCTCACATGAGATTTTTTTATCTCCATAATTGAAACTAATCTTATAAATAATTGTATTTATGTAAATTAATCGATGATGTTTATTTAGTTATCACAGATCTTATTATCAATTTATAAACATCTAGACCACAGTCTATGAGTAGTCACCGTTACTAATAATCATACTTCAGTAATGTAATTTAAAGTGTCTAAAGATATTAATGTAATGATAGCTACAGGGTTTAATCAAGTATCGTAGATCGTAGATCACCTTTTTCTGTATTTCTTTAGTGTAATATAAAGCTTTTATTTAGGTATCGTAGACTTTATCATTATTCATTATTCTTATCATGTAGATCACCCTTCCATAATGTAAGATAAAGCGTTTTTTCAAATATGGTAGATTTTGTTATATGTATGTATTTTTTTTCTATAACGCAAGCTCAAACGGTTTTATATATGTATCCTAGATTTTGGTATATACATATATTTATAGCATTTAGACCACCTTTCTATAATGCAAGTTCAAGCGTCTTTTTCTTTCTTTCTTTTTCAAATATCGTAGATTTTGTTTTATAGATATAGTTTTAGCAGCCAGACCACCCTTCTATAATGGAAGCCAAGACGATTTTTAATTTTAAATATCGTAGATTTTGCCATATACATATATATTTTAGCATCTTGACCAACCTTCTGAAATGCAAGCTAAACGTTTGTAAATTTCAAATATTGTAGATTTTGTTATATACATATATTTTTAGCCTCTAGACCACCCTTCTAAAATGCAAGCTAAAAGTTTTTATTTTCAAATATCGTAGATTTTATTATATACATATATTTTTAGCCTCTAGACCACCCTTCTAAAATGCAAGCTACACGTTTTTATTTTCAAATATCGTAGATGTTGTTATATATGCATATATATTTTTTAGCATTTAAACCACCCTTCTATAACGAACGAAAATGTCAAATATCGTAAATTTTGTTATATATGCATATATATATTTTTTTAGCATTTAAACCACCCTTCTATAACGAACAAAAGATGTTACGAAACCCACAGTCCATTCACCCGGGGGATCAGGATGAGACTGCAATTTACGTCCCTGGCTTAGGGGGCGCTGCGACCATAACATTACGATGCCTAGTACTGTTAGAAGTATGGAGGGAGGTTTCCAAGCGGTCAACAAAGAGTTATTTTGTATTTGGGAGAAGAAAAGTAGCGATAATAATAGTAGTAATAATAAGTAGAGGGATAGATGGATAGATAAAAAAGAGTGACAGATAGATATATAGGGAAATGGGACGACGGATAGAGAGATAAATAAATAAACAGTGAGACAGAAAGATAGATAGATAAAAAAAAGTATATGTATCTGTGTTGTTTTTTTATGTTCTTTTATGTTTTTTTTATTATTATTCTGTGCGTGTCTTGTGATTGCTGACTGATAAGAGTCGATTCTTTCTTTTGTGAGTTGATGGACACTCGGGAGAAAAAAAAGTTAGTTGCGTAACGTTTAGGGTTGGCGTTTGCGTGTGTGTCAGGCTGTATGTGTGTGTGTGTGTATGTGTGTGAATGCATAATACAAACACGCACACATACATATATGCATATATATGTATGTGTGTGTACATATGTACATATATACGTGTCTATATGTGTGTGTGTGTGTGTGTGTGTATATATATATATGTATGTATATATATATATATATATATATATATATATATATATATATATATATATATATATATATATATTTGTGTGTGTGTGTGTGTGAGCGTGTGCGTGTGTGTGTGTGTGTATATATATATATAAATATATATCTATATATGTAATTATATATTTATATAATATATATATTATGTATATTATATATATATATTATATATATATTTTATATATATAATATACATATATATATATTTTATATATATATATATATATATATATATATATATATAAACCCGTACATGCAAAGACAAACACACCATATATACATACATATATATATATATATATATATATATATATATATATATATATATATATATATATATATATGTATATATATATATATATATGTGTGTGTGTGTGTATGTGTGCATATGTATACACATGCTGTATATACTTTTGTGTACAATTCAATGTGACTAGGAAAAAACTAAAATTTTATAGACATGTTGAGTACAATTTACTGCAATAAACCGCGTGTGTTGATAGGCTGTAGTGACGAATATTTACGCCGGGAATATAGACAGCCAGATATATATAGAGATAAATAAAGAGAGAAAAATAGGTACATAAATAGTGAGACTGAAAGCTATATATGTAAAAAGTGAGACACCAAGATAGAAAATAGAGAGACATCTAGATAGATAAAAAGAGAGACAGAAAGATAGATAAAAATTGAGACAGAAAAATAGATAGATAAAAAGTGAGACAAATAGATAAAAAAAAGAGAGACAGATAGACAGAGAAATAGGACGCAAGACAGAGAGAGAGAAATCAAAATAATACAAGTAATTATGGTGTTATTGAAAGCATGTAAAAACAATTGTACTGTATGCCATCCAGCTCGCTAATTACTCTCATTACAAAAATATTACCATCATTTCTACTATCTGCAATAACAGTGGCAAGAACGAATGGTGATTATTAGAAAGATATTGACAATAGACCTATTGATAACTTAAAAAAAAAGAGAGAACATGAGCAACAATGACAATGATGATGAAAGCGATGATAATGGCAATGATAACAATGATAATAATAACATCAATATTTATAATAATAGTAATGATAATGATAACATTCATTATTATAATGATAACAATTATGATAATATTGGCGTTAATATTAATCATAATAATAGTAATAATGTTAATGAAATCAATAAATAGGATTATAATGATGGTAATACAAATGGTAATAATAATAATGACAATAATGAAGATAATAATTACAATATTGATATTGATGATGCTAATATTATGATGATGAGAGTAATAAAAGCAGTGATAATAATAAAATTGATGATGATGATAATAATAATGGCAATAATAATGATAATGTTAATGATAACAAACATAATGATGATAATGAAAATAGTAAAAGTAGCAATGATAATATTGATGACACTAGTACTAATAACAACAACAATAATAATAAAAATAATAACATCAACAATAGTAACAATAATGATAACAATAATAATGATTGTAATAATAATCATATTGATAATGACAATGATAGTAATAGTAATAATAGTAATAGTGGTAACGATGATGATTATCACAAAAAATTATAATGATAACAATGATTATAATTACAGTAACAGTAATAATGATGGTAATGGTGATAATGATAATAACAATTGTAAGAAAAATGATCATAATGATGATAATGATAATAACAATCATAGCAATAATGATAATGACGATACTACTAGTAATAGTAATGATAATGATTATGGTAATAATGATATCGTTAATGGTAACGACATTGATAATTGTGACTTATAATGATAGTAATAAGAAGAATATAATGATAAATTAACATACACTTATCATGATAACAGTGGTTATGATAATAAGTTTGAAATTCTGAATAAAACAAATAATGATATTAAGAACATACAACAAACCATTAGATAACACTTATTCATAAGATTTATCATTATTATTGCCTGCTGAAATACAGTCGGAAATTATTATTAGAATTGATTAGAGAAATTGAAATTATAATTGCTTTCATTATCATTATATTTATGTTTCATCAGCTGTTGTTGCTATTAATTCAACTTTATATTCATAATCATGCTCATTATCGTTATCAGCATTGTCGTCATTATCTTTATGATTATTGTTTTCGTCATTATCTTCATCATTATTTCCGTCATTATCTTTATCACCATTACTTTTGTCATTGTCCTTCCTATTATTACCGCTATAAAAGCCATTATCACTCATTATCTCCATCATCATCACTTTCATTATCTTCATGATCACTGTTATCATTATTGGCATCATCACTGTTGCCATTATTATCATTATCATTACCATTACCATTGTTATTGTCACAATCACTATCAGAATTGCCATTGTCGCTATTATCATCATCATAGATCTGATATAACTAGTACTCACAGATAATGATGATGATAATCTACATCATATTAAAAAAAAACTTACCTCGTAATTGAACTATTGTGTATGTAAAAGTATCATAGACATAATATTTTTTATGATAAAGAAATCAAATACAAGCAAAAAATTGATTAATTTTATATCAATGCTTAATAGTCATATCTATATATTTTTTCATTTTACAAAACAGGAATATATATTCATTATATTTTTATACCTTTACATAAACACGTGAATCTGCCGATTTTCTTTCTTTCATACTAATAAATTCAAGTAATTATATTATGTGTTTATAGATTAATTCATATAATATGCACTGGAGTGTGGGATTCGATATAATCTGAATCATATCTCCTGTTGTTGTTTTTTACTTTTTTTTATCTATAGGGTCATATTAATTAATAAAAAATTCTCCTATCGTTTATTTATAATTTAATTCAGATAATGCATATCAAAAGTATGGAATTAGATATAATCTGAATTAGATTTCCTGAATTCTATCTCTCTTCATCTCTCTCTTTGTCTGTCTGTCTCTCTCTCTCCTCTCTCTCTCTCTCTCTCTCTCTCTCTCTCTCTCTGTCTCTGTCGCTCTCTCTCTCTGTCGCTCTCTCTCTCTCTGTCTCTGTCTCTCTCTCTCTCCTCTCTCTCTCTCTCCTCTCTCTCTCTCTCCTCTCTCTCTCTCTCCCCTACTCTCTCCTCTCTCTCTCTCTCCCCTTCTCTCTCTCTCTCTCTCTCTCTCTCTCTCTCTCTCTCTCTCTCTCTCTCTCTCTCTCTCTCTCTCTCTCTCTCTCTCTCTCTCTCTCTCTCTCTCTCACACACACACACACACACACACACACACACACACACACACACACACACACACACACACACACACACACACACACACATTCACTATCTCTTCCTCTTTAATCATCTATATATCAAACTAATCAATCCAACTCCTCCTAGCCATATGCTCACAGTTTAATTCAAATAAAGTGCATCGAAGTAAAGAATTCGATATGATTTTTTAGATGGAACGGAAAGGGTTAGAGAGGCACATGAGTTTCGGGAACGGGTCCGCGTGGTTGAACACGTGATCTGCCCGTCCAACTTTGCTAGCTCGTGTTAGCTCCTTTGTTTGAGGGTAGTTTGTTTATTTTTATATATTTTTTTTCTTTTTTACTTGTTTTATTTCTGTTCTGATGTAGGGACATAAGGTTAAAGTATGAGCAATTTTTTTAAAGCATAATCATGAATATTAATATATACCGAGGATAAATATTGTATACATACCGTCTAAGGATAAATATTATTGTCTTTTTATCCAAATCACGAATATAAGTATAAACACGACCACGAATACAACTACACCAAACATAATCCTATAAATATATCCACATCCCTCCTTTACGTAAAGGATAATTGCAGAAAACCGACCGGAAGGAAGGTTTACGTAACCTCGCCATCTTCGGGTTTACGTAAAGATCCCGAGCGCCGTCTTTTGTTAGCCCGGGGTCCCTGGGGCGGAGGTCCCGTTTTGGGGCGTTGCGTAAGCCCCGGCGCAGAGGAGGGGGGGAGGGGGAGGGAGGGGGGGTTGTGTAGCTGGGAGCCAAGGGAGGAAGGAGGGATTGGGGAGGGAGAGGGGCGCTGTGGTCAGAAAAGAAAAGATAAGAAAAGAAAAAGAAAAGGAAGGTAAACAGGAGAGGAGGGAGGAAGAAGGACGATGTGTTAATAAGATAAAATAAGATGAAGGTAAATAGGAGAGGAGGGAGGAGGAAGAGGGACGATGTGTTAAGAAAAGAAAAGAAAAGGTAAACAGGAGAGGAGGGAGGAGGAGGGACGCTATGTTAAGAAAAAATAGATACATGATAATAATAAATTGATAAATATAGTAAATAAACAAATAAGATAGGTAAACAGGAGAGGAGGGAGAAGGAGGAACGCTGTGTTCAGAAAAAAATAATAGATAAATTAATAAAAAGGTAAACAGGGGAAGGAGGAGCCACGCTATGTTAAAAAGATAGACAACAAGGGACGTAGGGGGAACTGTGTTAATAAAAAGACACAGGTAAACAGGAGAGGAGGGTCGCTTCGTTAGAAAAATAGACAGGTAACCAGGAGAGGAAGAGGGACACTGTGTTAAAAATAGACAAGTAACCAAGGGTCTAGGTGGAACTGTGTTCAAAAGAGACAGGTAACCAATGGAGGAGGAAAGAAGAGGGACGCTGCATATTAAAAAAAGGACAGGTAACAAGGAGAGGACGAAGGAGGAAGGGTACTGTTAAAAAATACATATACAGGTAACCAAGGTTGTAGGGGGAACTGTGTTAAGAAGCAAAAAATAGGTAACCAGGGGAGGGGGAAGAAGGAGGGACACTGTGTTAAAAATAGACAGGTAACCACGGGAGGAAGAAGGGACCTGTGTTAAGAAAAAAAATCAGGTAACCAGGGGAAAAAGGAGGGACACTGTGTTAAGAAAAAAACAGGTAACCAGGGGAGGAGAAAGGAGGAGGGATGCTGTGTTAAAAATAGACAGGGGAGGAGGGAAAATAGACAGGTAATCAGGAGAGGAGGATAGAGGAGGAGCACTGTGTTAAAGAAAAGACTAGGAGTAGAGGGAGGAGGGAGAAGGAGACGCTGCGTAAAAGAAAAGACACGTAACCAAGGGCTGGAGGGAGGAGGAAGAAGAGAGACAATGTGTATAAAAAGATACGTAACCAGGACTGGAAGGAAGGAGGGAGGGGGGGAGAAGTAGGAGGGGGTGGGAAGAAGTAGGAGGGGGGGGGAGGAGGAAGAGTAGGAGGGGGGGAAGGGGGAGTAGGAGAAGGAGGGGGAGGAGAGGGACCAGGGAACCGCTGTATAAAAAAGACAGGTAAGCTTTGGGGGTTCCTGCACTCCCTGGCCAGGCTTTAGCGACACCAGTTCGTCCTCTCCGCTGCCGTTCTCGACCCCCCGAGGAAGAGAAGATGTTACGAGCTGGTTTTTCGGTGTTTCTGGTGACCCTGCTCAGCATACAAGCTCAGGTACGTACTCGACTATAGTCTCTTATGTAAAAATATAACATACGTGAATTCCATTGGTACGTAGTCGACTATAATCTCAAATGTAAAAATTACAACATGCATGAATTTCATAGTTACGTAGTCGACTATAATCTCATATGTAAAAATATAACATACGTGAATTTCATAGGTACGTAGTCGACTATAGTCTCATATGTAAAAATATAACATACGTGAATTCCATTGGTACGTAGTCGACTATAATCTCAAATGTAAAAATTACAACATACATGAATTTCATAGTTACGTACTAGACTATAATCTCATATGTAAAAAATATAACATACGTGAATTCCATAGGTACGTAGTCGATTATAATCCCATATGTAAAAATTACAACATACATGAATTTCATAGGTACGTACTCGAATATAATCTCAAATGTAAAAATACAACATACAAAGTAATATAAAACATACACAAAAATACAAATTTCATAGGTTAATGTATATCTTAAATATCGAAGTACAGCATTTGTGAATTCCATAAGTTGACATATATTTAAATGTAAAAATACAACATAAATTAATTCCATAGTTTGATAGATATCTTAAATGCGAAAGTATACATGTATGAATTCTGTAAGTTGATATATACCTTAAATGTGGAAATACAACATACATGAGCAGGATCTTGATAAATTACTGTATATCTTAGATGTAAAAATATAACATACAAGAATTCTGTAAGTAGATATATATATTAATTGTAGAAATAAAACATACGTGAATTCCATAAAATTATATATATATAACTTAATTGTAAAAGTACAATATACATGACCTTTATAAGTTGATATATATTTTAAATGTAAAGAATATATCATATGAACACTTGATAAGCTAATGGATATCTTAGATTTAAAAATACAACATATATGAACTCGATAAGGTAATATACATCTTAAACCTAATAATACAACATAACATGACCTCCCATAATTTAATTTGATTCCAAACACCACATAGACCAATCATTTATCCCCATAAATACCCGACTCGTACCAAACTGACACACACACACATACCCAACATACCCAGAACCCATTTGCAACATCTCAACATGGACCTCCACACCTTTACAGGGCCAGCAACGGAGCAACCTTGCCGAGGTGTTGACAGCGAGAGGCTTCACGCAGCTCGTCGACTTGGTGGTCACTGCCGGGCTTGCGGATACGGTCTCAAATGGAGGTGAGGGAGATGGTGGGAGGTGGGCGTGGTGGGTGCAGCGTGGCAGCCGTTGCGGGCATGCGTGGTCTGGGTTTTTAGGTGTGTGTGTGTGCGTGTGTGTGGAAATGGGTATGTATATTTGTAAATATGTATGTATGCGTGTATGTGTGTATACATGCGTATATGTATGTATGTATGTGTATATATATATATATATATATATATATATATATATATATATATATATATATATATATATATAATATATGATATATATATTGTATATTATTATATATTATATCATATAATATGCATTATATATATATATATATATATATATATATATATATATATATATATATATATATATATATATATGTATATATATATATATATATATATGTTTGTGTGTGTGTGTGTATAAATAGATAGATAATATAAATATATATATATATATATATATATATATATATATATATATATATATATATATATATATATATATATATTCATGTGTGTGTGTGTGTGTGTGTGTGTGTGTGTGTGTGTGTGTGTGTGTGTGTGTGTGTGTGTGTGTACACTCACAGCAACGTTTGTGTGTACGTACGTGTATGCGAATATGTTTGTGTGTGTGTGTACATATATCCTGATTATGTATTTGGTTGTGTGTGTGTGCATATTACAAAGTATACACATATAAGTATATCAATATATATAATGCATTCATCTATATGTTTTAAAACACTACAACCTGCAAGAGATTTTAAGATGACTGTACAACAAACCTTATGTAACCCAACAAACCGAGTTAACACGACATGATAATACAGACATTATTCATCAGTCATGAATATAAGGGATGGAGGAGGAGGAGAGACAATTTGTATTAAAAAGACATGTAACCAGGACTGGAAGGAGGGAGGGATGGAGGAGGAGGGAAGAGGGAGGGAGGGAGGGAGGGAAGGAAGTAGCCGCTATATAAAATAATAAGATTAATAATAAAAAGTGGTAAGATACACACATACAAAAAACAGTTACAGATTCATTAAGACTATTTCAGCAAAACCCACACTCACACGGTTTTGTACCATCAACACACACACACAAACAAACAAATAAACACACACAAACAAAACAATAACAAAACCTCATTCATATCCCCCCTTCCTCCCATCCCAAACAGGTCCCTTCACCATCTTCGCCCCGACCAACAAGGCATTTGAAGCACTCGACCCCCAGCTGGTCAACTCCCTCTTGGCTGACACGGAGATGCTGAAGAACGTGTTGCTGTACCACGTGGTGTCGGGGAGGGTCGTGTCTTCGAGTCTCAGAGACGGCATGGTGGCCGACTCTGTTCAAGGAGGACCTCTGAGGATTAACGTGAATAGGAATGTGAGTATTGGCACTGGGTGGATTATATATTTGTTATTGTTGTTTCATTTGTTGTTGTTATTGTTACTGGCGTTATTCATGTTATTATCATGGTACTTCTGATACGTTGATTATTCTTCTTGTTTGTGTTACTCTGGTTTATTAGGAGTGTAAGTGTATATATTCATCTATCTATTTATTTAGATGAATAGATAGATAGATAGATAAATAGATATGTAGATATATATATAGATATAGAGAGATCGATACAGAGATAGAGAGAAAGAGAAAAAGAAAAAGTAAAAGAGACAGATAATATATAAGCAATATCCCCCTACACGCCTTCCCTCTTCCACCCACACACCCCAATGCCTCACCTCCTTGCAGGGCGTCAAGGTCAACGACGTCGCCGTGACCCAGGCTGACATCATGGCGAGAAACGGGGTCATCCACGTCATCGACCAGGTCCTGATGCCTCCTGAAGACGTCGGAAACCTCGCCGAAGTCCTGACGTCTCAAGGATTCAGTCAGCTCGTCGACTTGGTGGTGACTGCCGGGCTGGCGGACACGGTCTCCAATGGCGGTATGTGTCAAGGGGATTGGATTCAGATGCCAGATTGGATTAGTTAATTGGGTGATTGGATCAGGAAGTCAGATTGGGTTGATTAGGATGTCAGGTTGGATTAGTTGATTGGGTGCTAGGATCAGGAAGTCAGATTGGGTTGATTAGGATGTCAGGTTGGATTAGTTAATTGGGGGATTGGATCAGGAAGTCAGATTGGGTTAATTAGGATGTCAGTTTGGATTAATTGATTGGGAGTAGATTAGGATATCAGATTAGATACGGATTGAGATGTCAGATTAGATTAATTGATTGGGATATCAGATTAGATACAGATTAGGACCTTATATTGGATTGATTGATTGGGAGATTAGAATAGGATGTCAGATTGGATTAATTGATTGGAGATTGGATTAGATACGATATGTTGAAGGAGATTAGCGTGTTATGTTGGTGTTTTTTGTGGGATTTTAATTGGCTAAGAGGGATTAGATTAGGATGTCAGATTGGATTAATTGATGTGGGGAATTAGATTAGGGTTTTAGATTGGATTGGTTAGGATGTAAGATTGGATTAGTTGATTGGGTGATTGGATTAGATAAGGTGTATTGAAGGAGATTGGTATGTTATGTTAGCTTCTTTTTTTTGCTTTTGTTCTTATTTGATTTTCTTTGTGAGTTGTAAAATTACGTGCGTTTTTTAAAAGTGGTTTTTAGTTTAAGTTTTTTCTTTCTTTCCTTTTCTTCAAGTTTGTTGTTAGTTTGCCCGATGTTAGGTGTATTGCAGAATATTGTAGATATTTTTCTTTCTCTTTTTTTCGAGGGAGATCTTAGATAAAGTGGCAATACATACGTGTTTTTACAGTCTCTTTGAGAAACCTTCAGAAGAGGGTATCAGAAAATTATATTTTTATTTATCTTGCTATGTAATTGTGTCGTTGTTATTCAGAAGAGGGTATCAGGAAGTTATATTGCTATTTATTATACTAATCAATTGAGTGTCGTTGTTCGATCATTTCTTGGGAATACTTTATAAGACGCTTTTTAAAAGAGTGTTAATCATAGCAATGTATATTCATAATCATGTATATCTGCTATAGAAAGTATAAAAAGAATATGATTTTGATTTCAAGGGTTCATTTTGTCACTTTCACACCGACAAAGCTTGAATATACTTTATTTTCTTTTATTACTGAGATATTTCGAACAAATTATTAAGAGATAAGTGCATTTTGCTAACAGCTGTACACTTCAAGAAAATAATAATAATAATAACAATAATAATGATAATAATAATAGCCATGATAATAATAATAATAATGATAATAACGTTAATAATAATGATAATGATAATGATGATGATGATAATAATAATGATAATGATGGTGATGATAATAATAATAATAATGATAATGATGATGATGATAATAATAATAATGATAATAAATTATTTCTGCATTTCAGGCCCCTTCACTGTCTTCGCCCCGACCAACGAGGCCTTCCAAGCCCTCGACCCTGAGCTCGTGAAGGCCCTGCTCGCCGACCCCGAGAGGCTGAAGGACGTCCTGCTGTACCACGTGGTCCCCGGCGCCGTCCTCTCGTCCGACCTGAGCGACGGCCTCGTGGCCACCACGGCGCAGGGCGGGGACCTTAGGGTCAATGTGAACGGCAATGTGAGTATGGATTTTTATCATGTTTGTGTGGTGTGAATGGGAGGGAGGGGGAGAGGGATGAGAGGGAGGGAGGGAGGGTGAAGGAGGAAAGGAAGAAGGGAGAGAGAGTGAAGGAGGAAAGGAAGAAGGGGGAAAGGAGGGAGGGAGAGAGAGAGAGCGAAGGAGGAAAGGATGGAGGGAGAGAGAGAAGGGAGGGAGAAAAGGAAGGAGGAAAGGAAGAAGGGAGAGAGAGTGAGTGAAAGAGAAGGGGGGAAGAGACAAAGAAATTAAGCGAAAGATAAAAAAGTAAGAGTGGAGATGAGAAAAAAGTCAAAGAAAAGGAATAGCGGGGAGAGAGGGAGAG
>NC_091552.1:51743359-51745859 GCF_042767895.1 Penaeus vannamei
GAAAACAAAGGATTCACGTTAATCAAAATCTACCTTATATATTCACCCACCGATAAATATGACATTAATGAAAATAACTCTCTCGCTTGTCCCACAGTCTGTCACCGTGAACGGCGTGAACGTCTCAAGAACAGACATCGTAGCCAAGAACGGGGTGATTCACGTGGTAGACAATGTTATCATGGCTCCAGCAGGCAATATCGTCGAAGTTCTGGCCGCCGATCCCAGATTTTCGACTCTAGTGGCTGCCGTCAAAGCTGCTGGCTTGGTGGACACGCTTAGCTCAGGTTGGTGAATGTGTTGTGGTTGTGGATTGTTAGAGATAATTATTCTCAATTTATCCACAAAGAGAGTTATTCCCAAAATACCCACAAAGAAAATTATTCTCAAACTATCCACAAAATTATTCACAAAATACCCACAAAGATGATTCTCAGATTATCCACAAAGAAATTTATTCACAAAATACCCACAAAACTAATTATTTTCAAATTATCCCCAAAGTTATTCACAGAATAGCCACATGGATGATTTTTCTCAAATTATCCACAAAGTTATTCACAATATACTCACATAGAAAATTATTCTCAAATAATCCACAAAGTTATTCACAAAATACCCACAAATCTAAACATCCTCAAATTGTCCTCAAGATCCATTTCAAACTGACGAAGACACATAACCCATTAAAACGTAAAATCCACTCACATCCATTCATGCCAGGTTATCCACACGCCTATGCATTCCCTATCCGCAGAGGCTTTGACCTTTTCTTGTTGTTTTTTCTACCCTTTTTGTTTTTTTGTTTTGTTTTATGTCTACAGATCTTTATCTTTATTTCTATAAAGCCACAATTAATCCATCAATTCAGATATTAATTTAGGGATAATATAGATAACCACTCATAAAAACCAAGCTATTCTCACCCTTATGCTTTCCCCACCCGCAGAAGGCCCTTTCACAGTCCTCGCTCCCACTAACGACGCCTTTGCCAAGCTTCCCGAAGGCACAGTCGACCAGCTCCTGCAGGATACGCCCTCCCTGAAGAAGATTCTCCTGCGTCACGTGATTCCCTCCTCGACGCTGTACTCAGGGGCTCTCTGCTGGAGGACCTATAACACGGCCAGCGAAGAACAGGTGGGTTGTGTTGTGTTTCGAGTATGGTGTTGGCATTTTTCTTTCTTTCTTTCTTTCTTTCTGTCTTTCTTCTTTATTTCTGTCTTTCTTCTTTCATTCCTTCTTTCTTCATTCTTTCTTTCTTCTTTCTTTCTTTCTGTCTTTCTTCTTTCTTTCTGTCTTTCTTTCTTTCGTTCTTTCTTTCTTTCTTTCTTTCTTTTCTCTCTGTCATTTTCTCTCTCTCATCATCAAAACAGACGTCATGACACCTCCCCGAGTTGCTACTGATCTAGAGCCTTCCCCATACTCATATGATAAGTATATATTAAAGATGGAACTTTAATCAGACAACCATTTCTTAAACGTATTTTCGTGGTCTGAGAATATCCATATACGCCTAAACCTTCATTAAAAATTACTAAGAAAAAAAAATACCATCAATAATTCAAAATCAATAGTCTTGGCTTCGTAACGTTATTATCGTGTAGGCCTATGACTATATATTATATAGACCATACATAATCCATGGATTTTTATATCTAATTATCCTGTTTCTTATGGGAGAATTTGATGCGTTAGTAGATACCGATCTCAAAAAAGACTGGCGGAGTGAAGACGCAGATACAATCGTTTATATTCTAATTATTATATTTTAAAAATATTCACATGCTCGTAACATATTTTCATCATGTTAATAGAATATTTATCAAGTACGTGTAACAGATATATATTTACATACACATGGATATGAATACAGAAATAACAAATATATATAAAAAAGAAAAGAAAATCCATTTAACATATCAAAAATTACCCTTTCGTTACATACTTTCACATACTAATATTCATATACCCGGGTTTGTTAAAATTCTGCCAGGCATGACCCAATTCATATGCAAATATACGGACACACATATACACAGAACTATTTGCATATGTGTTTGCCTATCTGATAGATATACATTTATCTATCAGTCTGCCAGGTAGATATGTGTAGACTGCGCTGTACATTAAAACTACTAAAGGTCTAATTTTCCTCATTATTCCCCCAGATTACCACCCATCGTGACGTACTCCATCATGTCATGGTTACCAGCGGCGACAAGCGAGCCACTGTCGTCATGCCTGACATCAATGCCTCCAACGGTGTCATCCACGCTATTGACACTGTCATATAAGCATACCGAAGATTCTCAGCTATAATGTTGTTCCAGTTAGAGAGGGCATTTATTATGTGTTATATTTATACTGCATGTGATACTCTGTGACGTCTTTGTATGTCCCTTGAAAATATAACATGTTTATATTGTATGTGATAATATCTTGTGGCATTTGTGTTGAATTAAAGCTTAAAAAATGAATGTGTTTCTTTTTGTTAAAATGA
>NC_091552.1:51761699-51769199 GCF_042767895.1 Penaeus vannamei
GTCTGTCTGTCTATCAATCAATCGTCATTCTATCTATCTGTCTCTCTGCCCATCTATCTGTCTCTCTATTTATCAATCTATCTCTATGCCCATCTTTATAACAGTCTATCTCTCTGCCCATCTATCCATATATCTGTCTATCTCCATTTATCTATCTCTCTGTCTCTGTTTCTCTCTCTCTATCTATCTATCTACCTTTCTATCTGTTTATCAATCTGTCCTATTGGCTATCTATCCATCCATCTAACTATCTATCTATCCTATTACTAATACTTCAACCTATCTATCTATCTATTCATCGGCGACAATTTCCTATTTATCTATGATTAAAGAAGAGATAGATGATACGACAAAAATTCTTTTCACTCCCTTCACTAATCTTCAGTGTTAGTAATTTACGAAAACACGAAATCACTTCTAATTACATCCCATCCCTATACAATTAAAGAAATTATACTAAGAGCAGAGAATTAATCAATTTAATGGCTCGGTATATTTTCTAGGCACCAATTATTTTTATTTCAAGTTAGTAAGTTTCATCATAGTTTTCTTCACATTCCGACTATTGATGATGGGTTATTAGTATATTATGAGGATTAATGATAGTGATAAAAGCTTGAGAAAATATCTGTATGTGATTCTTGAAGACAAAAATTGAGGATGACTTTATTGTATTTTATTTTGATCGTTCAATTTGTTGCATTTTAGATTTCAATGGTAGTTCTTAATCTTTTAAATATTTTGTAAAATTTACCTACATAAGCAGTAGGTAACGATAATTACAGATGTTATTAAAAGTAATATATTAATTACCCATTACATGTCACTAATATATTCCTTTTTCTACCTATGTTCCATATTTTCTGAAATGTTCTCTGTCAATTTGATTTGAAATAGAATATATTATTAATCTTCAACATAACCTCAACTGCAAATAAGAAAAATATGTGACCTCGAAGTCATAGGAAATAGATCAAGAAGGATGGCTCAAAACTGATCATTATTCATCTGATAAGACAGAGGCAAAAAAGGGGAAAAAGGCGATAGAAAGAAAAGAAACAACAACAGAGATAAACTAAACTACGTATGACTGAGAGGTTAGAAAAAGTTGACGTCGAAAATTAAGTGAAATCATAGCCTAAAAAAACGTGCTATTTTAATCAAATTTATGGCTGATGATTGCTACAAAAGCAGTCTTACAAATAAAAAGAAAAGAAATATTATGGTATTTGTATTTATTTTCTTATTTTTCTTTTTCCTCTTAACGTGCGAACAAGATGGCAAAAATGTTTTCATGTAAACAGAGATAGATAGATAGATAGATAGATAGAGAGTGAAAATTAATTTCGGAGTGAATATTAATAACGGCTGTCTTTGTTGGTAACTGTGGAATATTATTGCATGTTGTGATGGCAATGATGGCAACACAAACTAAGGGTGTGATTAAAATATATATATATATATATATATATATATATATATATATATATATATATATATATATATATAATATATATTATATATATTATATATATATATATTATATATATATATATATATATATATTATATATATTTATATATTATATATATATATATTTATATATTATATATATATTATATTATATATATATCATATATATATATATGATATATATATATGATATATGGGACATTTTCAATATGTCCTTCCTCCGGTATAGTGCTGTTGAAAGAGCAGGACACACTAGATCGTCATCAGGATACTGATACAGGTGTCCAGATTAGCAACTTGGAATGTGCGTACATTTGAGAATGTAAAAAAGGAGATGAAGAGATTGAACATTGTTTGTGTGTTAGTGTTAGTGTTTCAATATGTCCTTCCTCCGGTATAGTGCTGTTGAAAGAGCAGGACACACTAGATCGTCATCAGGATACTGATACAGGTGTCCAGATTAGCAACTTGGAATGTGCGTACATTTGAGAATGTAAAAAAGGAGATGAAGAGATTGAACATTGATATAATGGGGTTAAGTGAAGTTCGATGGACTCAGGTATTTTTAGATCAGGTGACGTAACTATGAAGTACTCTGGCAAAAGTGATGTACATGAAGCGGGAGTCGGCATTTCATTACAAAAAGAAATAGCTAAATCCTTGATGGGTTTTCATGCGGTGTCAGAAAGAGTGATAATGATCAAACTTAAAGGAAAACCATTTAACTATGCTATTATTCAAGTGTCTGCCCCAACGAGTAGTAGCACGGAAGAAGAAATAGGTTTTATTCAGAAGTTGAAGAGGCTAAGCTTCAGCAGTGTGGATCGCAGGAAGTGGTGACTGTGATCGGGGATTCGAATGCTAAAGTCCGTCTAGATAGATACCAATCAGTTGTGGGAAATTGTGGACGGTGGAAAGAAAGAACCTGGCGAAAGATTTATGGAATGGTGCCAACAAAATGACTAATTTTTAATCTGTGGTTCAAAGAGCATCCTAGAAGGCTGTGGACTTGGAAGAGTCCAGATGGAAGAACAAAGAATCAGATTGATTACATTGCTATATCGCAAATGTTCCGGAATGCAGCGGTAAAAGTCAAAAGTCATCCAGGTGCAGATTGTGATAGTGATCATGTACCAGTTGTAGGAAATTTTAGAATTAAGTTAAAGAAACAAAATGTCAAAAAAGAAATAATTTGGAATTAAGTGCATTGAAGAAGGATAGGACTAGAACAAAATACAGAGAACTGGTTCAGCAAAAAAATGGAAAATGTAAATGAGGAAGTAGAGATAAATGAATTATATGAAAATATGAAATTGGTATTAGTAAAAACGGCAGGTGGTACCGAAGAATACTCCTAAGAGTAATCAGTCATGGATGACAGACGAAATTTTGGAGTTAATGGATGTATGAAGAAAAGTGAAAAATAATGAACAATATGAGCAGCTGAATATTGCAATCAGGAAAAAAATGTGATGAAGCAAAAGATAAGATGTTGAATGATCAATGTGAAGAGATAGAAAGGTTTGCAAGATTGAATCCAGGAAAAGCCCATAGTCTTGTGAGGCAGGTAACTGGTAGAAAGAAAGGTGGCTGTAATGCATCTAGGTGTATTGAAGCTAAAGATAGAATACTGATCATGGAAAAAGAACATTCTAGAGAGGTGGCAAGAATACATGAAAGAGCTGTCTGAAGATGATCGTGGTGAAAAACCGGTCATAAGAATAGTGAAAATTTACCTATCTTACAAGATGAGGTAGCATAAGCAATAAAGCAAACTAAAAGTGGTAAAGCAACTGGTCCTGATGAGACAGCAATAGAAATGATAGACGCACTGGAAGATTCTGGCATTGAAATGATAACGAAGTTGGCAAATAGAATATAGAATGAAGGTAAATTTCCAGAAGATATGTGTAAGTCAGCGTTCATTGCAATGCCAAAGAAACCAGGAGCAGTTAAGTGTGAACTTCACAGGGCGATTAGTCTGATGAGCCACATGTCGAAGATTTTACTAAGGGTTCTGATTAATAGAGTGAAAGGAAGAACGAAAAGCGTAATTGGAGAGGTGCAGTATGGGTATGTTGAAGATAAGGGAACGAGGAGTGCCATCTACTTGTTGAGGATGATGATGGAAAGGTCAATTCAAGTACAGAAAGATTTGTATGTGTGTTTCATAGGTTATGTTAAGGCTTTTGACAGACATGAAAAGTTGATGGAAGTGCTGGAAGAGTTGGATATTGATTGAAGAAGAATTAAAACATCAGAAATCTCTACTGGGAGCAAACTGCGGCTGTAAGAGTTGATGGAGAAGTAAGTGAATGGCTTGGAGTTGAGAGAGGAGTGAGACAAGGCTGCCTGATGTCACCAAATCCTTTCTCGCTCTACACAGAGAAGATTATGAGAGAAATTGAAGATGTTGAGGGTGTCAAAATTAAGGGAATAAATGTCAATAATATAAGGTTTGTAGATGGCACAGCACTAGTGGCTGACTCGGAGGACAAGCTACAGAAATTGCTGGATGTGGTAGTTGAATATAGTGACCGGATGGGTCTTTATATAAATAAGAACAAATCCTTTTGCTTAGTTGCATCAAAGAGAGCACTGCCGCCAAGATGTCAAATCAAGGTACATGAGGAAACGCTGGGGCAAGTTGGGTCTTTTTGTGACCTAGGAATTAGAGTGACTTCGGATGCACGATGTGACGCAGATACAAAAGCAAGAATTGGACAGGCAAAGGCTGCATTTGAGAAGATGAAGAGTGTGTTAACGAAAAGAAGAGTGAAGATAAGTACCAGACTGAGATTACTGAAATGCTATGTATGGTCAGTATTGCTGTATGGCAGTGAAACATGGACCATGACTGCAACTATGAGGATAAGACTGGAAGCCATGGAAATGTGGTGTTATCGCAGAATGTTGAAGCCAAGCTGGACAAGAAAGGTCACCAATGTGGAAGTGTTTATAATGTCCGTCTTTCTCTTGTTGATGACTAAAAACACACATCGATGCAGTATGGCACTCGGAAAGTGGCATAAGGCTAGCTAGGGTGTGGCACTCTTCACGCGCACTCAACAATGCAGGCTCTTCAGCACAGCATACGTGCTTGCGTCCGTCTCTCTGTCTCTTTTCCGGCGGTTACGGGAAATGCGCAATTAAAAGACAATACCCATCATATTGGTATAGATAGATAGACTCTGCCCACTTGCTTTTGGAGGCATTGTTGAAAGAAAATAGTGCTGCCTGATTAAGGAGCTGATGTGTGTGTGTGTGTGTGTGTGTGTGTGTGTGTGTGTGTGTGTGTGTGTATATATATATATATATATATATATATATATATATATATATATATACATTATATACACAACATACACACACACATATTCACACACATATATGCACACACATATACACACATATATACACACACATACATATATACATATACATATATATATATGCATATATATATACATATACATATATACATATTGTTACATAAGCATCTCCTGGCGCCCAATGAGGGGCCGCTCTTCCCAGGTAGACAGGTCACGCACAGACAGGTTCACCAGTCCTGAGTGCCGTGAAACAAATCACTACCTGTCAGGATGCTGCACTCATTTACTTCCTGTCTTACTGGGCTGGGTGAGCAGCCTCTGACGAGTGTTCACGCCGAATAACATTGGCGGGGATGTTTAAAAGGCAGACTGGTAGCATTTCAGTTTATTTATACTGTCATACATCGTAGAACTACGGTCACTCTGTATACACAAACTACTTCGGCACGTCATATCCACCGTAACAGAACACTCTTCCTTCAGTGTATAAAACAATCTCCAGGTTACAGCTAACATCCAGAACGTGATCGCTCTCCATCTTCTTGCACACCCGCCACTCACCTCCGGCAGCCAATCACCGCGCCGGATTCTCGTTCCACTTGCTGGCAGCCAATCACACGACGGCATGTTTTGGTGGGCTTTTCGACACCCCGATCATCCATATATTTTGGCGGGGTTTTCGGCACCCCGATCATTCATATATTTTGGCGGGGTTTTCGTCGCCACGAACGCAAAACACACTTGTTATTTGTTATAATATGCCTTTTTGTAACAATATATACATATACATGTACACATATACATATACATATACACAAATACATATACATTTACATATATACATATATACATATATATCTTTTTTATTATTATTACCAAATCCTTTATATATCCTTTCCATTTCTCCCTTTTTCGTTTTCATGTTTTCTTTTCTCTTCTTTTCTTTACACAACTTCTATATCTGTTCAGCTTCTCGCTTTCACTTTTTATTTTATCTTTCTTTATCTCTCACTTTTCCGACTTTCATTTACTTTTTTTCGATTATTTTTTATTCTTTTAATTCTCTTTTCTTTTTTTTTCTTTTTTTTTTGCATTTTGCATTCTTTAAAACATCTATGAGATACATTGATTTTTTGGTCATAATGATAATGATGATAGTGATGATAATAATGATAATGATGGTGATGATGATGATAACAATAATGATAATAACAATGGTAATGATTATGATGATAATGATTATATTGATTATAATAATGATTATAATAATAATAATATGCATACTAATGATGATAATTGCAATGGCGATAATAATGACGATAAGGATAACAATAATGATAATAATAACTATAATAAATGTAATACTAATAACAATAATGATAAAAATGCTAGTCAAAATGATAATAATATATGTATGCATATATATATATATATATATATATATATATATATATATATATATATATATATGTGTGTGTGTGTGTGTGTGTGTGTGTGTGTGTGTGTGTGTGTGTACATATACATATACCTACATACATACATATATATATATATATATATATATATATATATATATATATATAAATGTGTAAATATATACATATATATATATAAATGTGTAAATATATACATATATATATATATATATATATATATATATATATATATATATATATATATATATATATATATATATACACACGTTTTCGTGTAACACTAACACAAACACACACACACTAACACAAACACACACACACTCACACAAACACACACACACTCACACAAACACACACACACTAACACACACTCACACACACACACTCACACAAACACACACACACACACACACTAACACAAACACACACGCACTAACACAAAAACACACACACATTAACACAAACACACACACACACACACCAACACAAACACACACACACTAACACAAACACATACACACACTAGCACAAACACACATACACACAGTCACACACACACTCACACACATACTCACACAAACACACACACTAACACTAACACACAAACACACACAGTCACACACACACACTCACACAAACACACACACTAACAAAAGCACAAACACAAACACACAGTCACACAAACACACACAGTCACACACACAAAAACACAAACACACACACACTAACAAAAACACAAACACACAGTCACACAAACACACACACACACACACTCACACAAACACACACAGTCATACACACACACACTCACACAAACACAAACACACACAGTCACACACACATACTCACACAAACACACACACTAACACAAACACACACACACTAACAAACAGTCAAACACACAGTCACACAAACACACACACACACACACTCACACAAACACACACAGTCATACACGCACACACTAACACAAACACACACACACACTAACACTAACACAAACAGACACATACTAACGCAAACAGAAACACACCCACACACACATATATGTATATATATATATATATATATATATATATATATATATATATATATATATATATATATATATATATATGTATGTATATAAATTACACATATTTACATATATATACACAAATGTAAGGATGCACACATACATACACTAAGAAACGCACATAGACACACCTATATACATACACACAAACACACACATACACACACACACACGCGCGCGCGCG
>NC_091552.1:51776699-51781699 GCF_042767895.1 Penaeus vannamei
AATGCAATTTGTTCGACATGAATTCCACACACACACACACCACACACACAATGCAATTTGTTCGACATGAACTCCACACACACACACACCGCACACACAATGCAATTTGTTCGACATGAATTCCACACACACACACACCGCACACACAATGCAATTTGTTCGACATGAATTCCACACACACACACACACCGCACACACAATGCAATTTGTTCGACATGAATTCCACACACATACACACACCACAGACACAATGCAATTTGTTCGACATGAATTCCACACACACATACACCGCACACAATGCAATTTGTCCGACATGAATTCCACACACACACACACACCGCACACACAATGCAATTTGTTCGACATTAATTCCACACATACACACACACCGCACACACAATGCAAATTGTTCGACATGAATTCCACACACATACACACACCGCACACACAATGCAATTTGTTCGACATGAATTCCACACACACACACACACACACACCGCACACACAATGCAATTTGTTCGACATGAATTCCACACACAACCACACCGCACACACAATGCAATTTGTTCGATATGAGTTCCACACACACACACCACAATCACAGTGTAATTTGTTCGACATAAATTCCACCCCTCACATACACACACACTCACACACAATGTAATTTGTTCATGAATTCTACCCTCGCATACACACGCACACACACGTACACACAAAATACACAAGGTCGATACGAGCAGATGCCCGAGCCAAGGTATCTATGAATTAGAAAAAAAATGATTTAAGGAGTCATGTTTCCCATTACAATCCAGACGCTTATGGGCAAGCAAGCGAGAAAGCTCGTCAGCAGCCTCCTGAAGGTATTTCAGCTGAAAGACATCCTGTGTGAGGTCTTCGGCGTTTAGCCCTGGCAGCAGATACTGGTGTATGAAGGCCGAGTCCTCAGGGATTGGCTGACGCTCGAGCACGAGGGCATTGAGCGTATCAGCACCCTGACGCTCGTCCTCGACCTCCAAGCGGGACCGTCCGACGAATGGGAGCGGGACTGTAATTAGCGGTGATCAGCTGATCAGTGGATCAGATTGTAGAGTACAAGAAGGCAAGAAGGCAAGAAGGCAAGGCGAAACGATTGATGACCCGCCTAATTTAAGCATATTAATCAGCGGAGGAAAAGAAACCAACCGGGATTCCCTGAGTAAGTGCGACCGAAACGGGAAGAGCCCAGCGCAAAGCCTCGCGTCCCCTTTGCTTATAATATATATATATAATAAAAATAATGTATATAATTTTATATATATATACACAGATATAAGTATAATATAGATATTTATATTATACACAAATATATATGTATAACCGAGCCACGACGACCCGACAAAAGGTAGGTGGCTCTCGGTCTAGCCATGCTTACTAGGGGACCCTGTTAACCCGTCGGGGATCGGGCTGTGGACCGCAGATAGCCGACTTGAGTCCCAAGGGGGAGGGTAGGGAGTGTGCCGTCCCGCCTACCCCGAGTGCAAGGCGAAATGACTGGGGGAGCCTGTTAACCCCTATGGGATCGGGCTGTGACCCTCAGATAGCCGACATGAATTCCACACACACACACACCGCACACGCAATGCAATTTGTTCGACATGAATTCCACACACACACACACACCGCACACACAATGCAATTTGTTCGACATGAATTCCACACACACACACACCGCACACGCAATGCAATTTGTTCGACATGAATTCCACACACACACACACACACCGCACACACAATGCAATTTGTTCGACATGAATTCCACACACACACACACCGCACACACAATGCAATTTGTTCGACATGAATTCCACACACACACACCGCACACACAATGCAATTTGTTTGACATGAATTCCACACACACACACACCGCACACACAATGCAATTTGTTTGACATGAATTCCACACATACACACACACCGCACACACAATGCAATTTGTTTGACATGAATTCCACACATACACACACACCGCACACACAATGCAATTTGTTCGACATGAATTCCACACACACACACACACACCGCACACACAATGCAATTTGTTCGACATGAATTCCACACACACACACACACCGCACACACAATGCAATTTGTTCGACATGAATTCCACACACACACACACCGCACACACAATGCAATTTGTTCGACATGAATTCCACACACACACGCACACCGCACACACAATGCAATTTGTTCGACATGAATTCCACACACACACACACCACACACAATGCAATTTGTTCGACATGAATTCCACACACACACACAATGCAATTTGTTCGACATGAATTCCACACACACACACAATGCAATTTGTTCGACATGAATTCCACACACACACACACCGCACACACAATGCAATTTGTTCGACATGAATTCCACACACACACACACTGCACACACAATGCAATTTGTTCGACATGAATTCCACACATACACACACACCGCACACACAATGCAATTTGTTCGACATGAATTCCACACACACACACACCGCACACACAATGCAATTTGTTCGACATGAATTCCACACTCACACACACCGCACACACAATGCAATTTGTTCGACATGAATTCCACACACACACACACCGCACACACAATGCAATTTGTTCGACATGAATTCCACACACATACACACCCCGCACACACAATGCAATTTGTTCGACATGAATTCCACACACACACACACCGTTCACACAATGCAATTTGTTCGACATGAATTCCACACACACACACACACACCGCACACACAATGCAATTTGATCGACATGAATTCCACACACATACACACACCGCACACACAATGCAATTTGATCGACATGAATTCCACACACACACACACACCGCACACACAATGCAATTTGTTCGACATGAATTCCACACATACACACACACCGCACACACAATGCAATTTGTTCGACATGAATTCCACACACATACACACCCCGCACACACAATGCAATTTGTTCGACATGAATTCCACACACACACACACACCGCACACACAATGCAATTTGTTCGAAATTAATTCCACACATACACACACACCGCACACACAATGCAAATTGTTCGACATGAATTCCACACACATACACACACCGCACACACAATGCAATTTGTTCGACATGAATTCCACACACACACACACACACACACACCGCACACACAATTCAATTTGTTCGACATGAATTCCACACACACACAACCACACCGCACACACAATGCAATTTGTTCGACATGAATTCCACACACACACACACCGCACACACAATGCAATTTGTTCGACATGAATTCCACCCCTCACATACACACACACTCACACACAATGTAATTTGTTCATGAATTCTACCCTCGCATACACATGCACACACACACAAACACACAAAATGCACAAGGTCGATACGAGCAGATGCCCGAGCCAAGGTATCTATGAATTAGAAAAAAAATGATTCAAGGAGTCATGTTTCCCATTACAGTCCAGACGCTTATGGTCAAGCAAGCGAGAAAGCTCGTCAGCAGCCTCCTGAAGGTATTTCAGCTGAAAGACATCCTGTGTGAGGTCTTCGGCGTTTAGCCCTGGCAGCAGATACTGGTGTATGAAGGCCGAGTCCTCAGGGATTGGCTGACGCTCGAGCACGAGGGCATTGAGCGTATCAGCACCCTGACGCTCGTCCTCGACCTCCAAGCGGGACCGTCCGACGAATGGGAGCGGGACTGTAATTAGCGGTGATCAGCTGATCAGTGGATCAGATTGTAGAGTACAAGAAGGCAAGAAGGCAAGAAGTCAAGAAGGCAAGAAGGCAAAAGACAAGAAGGCAAGAAGGCAAGGCGAAACGATTGATGACCCGCCTAATTTAAGCATATTAATCAGCGGAGGAAAAGAAACCAACCGGGATTCCCTGAGTAAGTGCGACCGAAACGGGAAGAGCCCAGCGCAAAGCCTCGCGTCCCCTCTGCTTATAATATATATATATATATATATATATATATATATATATATATATATATATATATATATATATATATACAAATAATGTATATAATTTTATATATATATATACACAGATATGTGTATAATATAGATATTTATATTATACACAAATATATATGTATAACCGAGCCACGACGACCCGACAAAAGGTAGCTCTCGGTCTAGCCATGCTTACTAGGGGACCCTGTTAACCCCTCGGGGATCGGGCTGTGGACCGCAGATAGCCGACTTGAGTCCCAGGGTGGGGGGGGGGGGGGTAGGATGTGTGCGGCCCCGCCTACCCCGCAGGCACGCGTGGTCAGCGGCAGGCTGTGACCATCCTGTGCACACTGCCGTGCACCCTCGTGAGTGCACAAAAGGGGACTACTGATGGACGATCAGATTGCAGAATACAAGAATGCAAGGCGAAATGACTGGGGAGCCTGTTAACCTTCCCAGCCTCAAAGGCGGCTTCCTGGGTCTCCTTCCCGGCCTTTCGGACGACTTCCTGGGTCACCTTATCGGCCTCAATGGCGACTTCCTGGGTCTCCTTCCCGGCCTAAATGGCAATCCAATACATGCAAAGGGGAACGATTGTTCTTTGGCAAACAATGTAGCTTTGCTTTGTTTAATTCATTTAATCACTGAACTATATGCTTCAACGTCATCCTCAAATCTTGAACATATTTAGTCTCTTGATTCACGGGTTTTATTTGAAATATAACCCTTTCCCTTCAGCAAAGCAAAATAGCAAAAAAAAAAATAATAATAATAATAAATAAATAAATAAAATAATAATAATGATAAATAAATTTATAGATATAAAAAGGGAAAATGTACTGCACTAATTTCACGTTTGATCCATGCGTTTTGCTCAGCCCTTGTTGTCGAGGCAAATATACACTCGCCAAGTTGTTGATGGTCGATACCAGGTCTGTGTTGGTATTTGATTTTAGTAACATTCGTGACGATAATTTGACCTAGATCG
>NC_091552.1:51796626-51799126 GCF_042767895.1 Penaeus vannamei
CCATTTGTTTACGTTTAGACCGTAGTGTTCACATTTATATTCTTATATTGCCATTTCTTATGTAATTGTGAATATAATATGATAATGATTTACGGGTTTATTTGATTGTTTATTCTTACGTAATTGTAATTTCTTACGTAATAGTGAATATAATATAATGAAATATGATAATGATATACGTTCACTGCAGGAACTTTGTAGTTGATGAAGGTGAAGGAAAATCAGCTGTTTTGTTGTTTGTTTGTTTGTTTCTTCCTTTACTGATGGTATCATGTATGCTTTTATATATTCTGTTGTTTTATCTCTGTCTGTCTGTCTGTCTGTCTGTCTGTCTCTCTCTCTCTCTTTCCTTCTCTCTCTCTCTCTCTCTCTCTCTCTCTCTCTCTGTCTCTCTCTCTCTCTCTCTCTCTCTCTCTCTCTCTCTCTCTCTCTCTCTTCACCTCCCTCTCCCTCTCCCCTCCTCCCACCCTCTCCCCCCTCTCCACCCACCCACCCTCCCCCTCCCCCTCCCTCCACCTCCCCTCTCAACACCCACCCACAACACGCCCAACTGCATCACCCGCCGCCCTTTCCCACGCCCACCAGCAGCTACCACGCCACCCCCAGAGCGACACGAGAGCGCCCGCCATGGCCGTGGGCGTTTAAGTAATGATAACTCCATTTTCCAGCCCATTTACCACCCGCGCCCCTGATGCAGCCACTTCTTTCGGTCTCACTTGGAAGGTGGCGCCACAAGCAAGGGTTTTTTTTTTGTTTGTTTGTTTGTTTGTTTTTTGTGTCGTTTGGTTTCTCTCTGTTTATCTCTGTTTATCTGTTTTGTTTTTGGTGTATTGATTTTAGTTTGTTTTATCTCTCTGTTTGTCTGTAACTTCTTTCTATGTTGGTTTCTGTTTGTCTGTTATGTTTCTGTTTATCTTTTTTTTTGTGTATTTCTCTCTGTTTATCTTTCTGTCTTTCTATTTTTGGGCTTTCTTGCTTCTTCGTTATCTTTTTATCTGTTTGTTTTACTTTTCATGTTTTTTTATAATTATTTTTATAGTGTCTCTCCATTCGTCTTTTTTTTATATTGATGTGTGTCTATCTTGATCTTTCTATCTTTTTTTATGTAAAGGTGTCTTTTTCTCTCTCTTTATGTATCTGTTCGTTTATTTATTTATATATGCATCATATCTTTCTTTATTCCTATTTTTTTTTTTTTTTCATTCTGGATCTATCTTCTTGTCTATCTAACTGGCTTTATTATTGCTATCTATCTTTTCTATTTTTCGTTCTTGCTTCCTCGCTCTAACTCTGTCTCTCTCTCTCTCTGTCTCTCTCTCTCTCTCTCTCTCTCTCTCTCTCTCTCTCTCTCTCTCTCTCTCTCTCTCTCTCTCTCTGTAATTTTATCTGTCTGTCTTACTATCTATCTCTACTGTCTATCTTGCTATCTACCGACGTCTGTCTATCATTCTACCTATCTATCTATTCCTAAATGATTGATAAGATGGGCTGATGAAATTGTGATAGAAATGAGATGATAATTATATTAAAGTAAAATAACAAGATTAATCGTCTCGAAACGTATAATGAATAATTAAAGAAATAGATAATGATTAATTAGAGGAAAAATTACACTGAATGAAAAAAATAACTAAAAAGAAAATTAAGATAAGTTTTTTTTTTTCTCTTTCTTTCTCTGGGAAGTAATATACCCGTCAGTATATTAAGAATGACATGATCTGACGCATACCAAGACAAAGAGTATATCCTACACCTTATTCATTGTGACAAATGTATGAATGAGAATGAATTTCTTTTTCTATTCTTTTTTTTCATAGAATGAAAAAAAAAGGTATGAATGACAATGGAATATCTTCACAATACAAGCGATGTTTCGAATAAATCTTTCGTCACACATACACATGCATCTGTTGCGAAGATACATTCGGTTAAATAAATTGTCTTGATTTTTGTTTTCATTCATAAATTTTCCGAGTTTTTTCCTACCATGAATGGTGGAGGAAGGAAAACAATGAAGGAAAGAGTGAGTAAAAATATGATGCGAAGGAAATTAACTTTTAACTTTTATTTATCTATTTATTTATTCATTTTTATTCATTTATTCATTTTTATCTTTATTTATTATTATTTCATATTTTTATCTTTATTTTTTTTGAAATGTGGAAAAGTTAGTGCTTGTACACATGTCAATAAAAAGACAGATATAGATACATACGTAGATAAATAAATAGATACAAATAGATGAAGAGATACATTTACAGATAGATATATACATATATACAGATACATTCATACATGCAAACATACATAAATATATCATTAATAGACTCGAGACTATAAATTATGACTTTATCCTTTTTTTTCTTTTCTTTTTTAATTAAGGTAATAATTATGATAAGAAATCAAAACAGGATAACTGTGATGATAAAGTAGTTATGACAATGACAATGAAATTATAGTACAAATGCAGCTGGTATAGTAGCAGAAAGGATAACCGTAA
>NC_091552.1:51819126-51821626 GCF_042767895.1 Penaeus vannamei
CTCTCTCTCTCTCTCTCTCTCTCTCTCTCTCTCTCTCTCTCTCTTTCTCTTCTCCTCTCTTCCTGTCCACTCTCTCCTTCCCTCTTCCTCCCATCTATTTTTTTTTTTTTTTCCTCTCTACCCACTCCCTCCGTCTTTTTCTCTCTCCCTCTCTCCTTCTTACTATCCACACTATCTCCTTCTTCCTCTTCATCTTCCTCTCTCTTTCCCTCTCTCTTCCATACCCACTCTCTCCTTCACCTTTCCTTCCTCTCTCTCTCTCTCTCTCTCTCTCTCTCTCTCGCTCTCTCTCTCTCTCTCTCTCTCTCTCTCTCTCTCTCTCTCTCTCTCTCTCTCTCTCTTTCTCTTTCTCTCTCTCTCTCTCTCTCTCTCTCCCTCTCCCTCCCTCCCTCCCTCCCTCTTCCTGTCCACTCTCTCCTTCCCTCTTCCTCCCATCTATTTTTTTTTTTCTCTCTTCCTCTCCGTACCCACTCTCCCTCTTTTTTCTCTCTCCATCTCCTCTTACTATCCACACTATCTCCTTCTTCCTCTTCATCTTCCTCTCTCTTTCCTCTCCATACCCACTCTCTCCTTCACCTTTCCTCTTCATCTTCCTTCCTTCCTTCCTCTACCCTCTCTCTCTCTCTCTCTCTCTCTCTCTCTCTCTCTCTCTCTCTCTCTCTCTCTCTCTCTCTCTCTCTCTCTCTCTCTCTCTCTCTCTCTCTCTCTCTCTCTTCCTGTCCATTCTCTCTCTTCCTCGTCCTCTCTCTATCTCCCTCTTTTTTCTCTCTCCATCTCCCTCTTCCTACCCATTCTCTCCTTCCCTTTCCTCTTCATCTTCCTCTCTCTCTCTCTCTTCTTTTTTCCCTCTTTTCCATAAACAGAAAACGGGCTTCGGGTGCGTGCGAATCGCCAGCTGACCGCAGGGGGGACTGACCTAAAATTTCCTTATGGTAATGTCGTTTCCTTAAGTTTTATTTCCTTAACTTAGCGGATTCTGGTGTTACGACTAAATCATAAAGGAAGTCCGTATCTTGTTAAAATGAACCGCAGAGTTTGGTTACGTTTTTCTTTACGTAATGACTCGGGTTTTAGAATATTATTTTTTGTTTATATTTGTCGTTTATGCCTTTTGTTTACTTTTGTTTGTCTTTTGTTTGTTACTTGGATATTATTTCCTCTGAGTTCCCTTTTTCAATCTTTAAGTTTTTTTTAATTATTTTTTAAAATGTTTTCTGTTCTCTTAAGCTTTTCTTATCGACTGTAATCCATATGTTTCTGTCTCTCACTAAAGATAAATAAATAAATAATTCCCAAATAGTCAAATTATTCAAAGAATAAGAGTATAAAATTATATTCATAACTGTAAAATTACTTCCTTCTGCCAACTCATTTCTTAATGCTTTCCGGGTATAAGTACTGTAATTACTGCGGACTTACACCATTTTGCTGTAATTTAGTATATGCATAAGAAGGTATTTAAGAGTTGATTCCATCCTAATTCCATCTACTGTTGTTGGTATCTAGAATTATGGTAATAATGATAAAGATGATGTCTAGAAGTATGGTAATAATGATAAAGATGATGTCTAGAAGTATGGTAATAATGATAAAGATATCTAGAACTGTGGTCATAATGGTAAAGATATCTAGAATTATGGTAAAAATGATAAAGATGCCTAGAATTATGGTCATAATGATAAAGATATCTAGAATTGTAGTCATAATGATAAAGATATCTAGAATTATGGTAAAAATGATAAAGATATCTAGAATTGTGGTCATAATGATAAAGATGATGTCTAGAAGTATGGTAGTACTGATAAAGATACCTAGAATTGTGGTAATAATGATAAAAATAATTATAGTTATGGTAATAATGATAGATATCTAGAATTATGGTAATAATGATAAAGATATCTAGAATTATGGTAATTATGATAAAGATATCTAGAATTGTAGTCATAATGATAAAGATATCTAGAATTCTGGTCATGGTGATATAGATATCTAGAACGGTCGCAATAATGATAAAGATAATATCTAGAATTATGGTAACAGTGATAAAGATACCTAGAATTATAGTAATAATGATAAAGATAATATCAAGAATTATGGTAACAATGATAAAGATACCTAGAATTATAGTACTAATGATAAAGATAATTATAGTTATGGTAATAATGATAGATATCTAGAATTGTGGTCATAATGCTAAAAATAATTATAGTTATGGTAATAATGATAGATATCTAGAATTGTGGTCATAATGATAAAGATGATGTCTAGAAGTATGGTAGTACTGATAAAGATACCTAGAATTGTGGTAATAATGATAAAAATAATTATAGTTATGGTAGTAATGATAGATATCTAGAATTGTGGTCATAATGATGCCTATAATTATGGTAATAATGATAAAGATATCTAGAATTATGGTAATAATGATAGAGATCAAGAATTGTGGTCATGATGATAAAGATACCTAGAATTATGGTAATAAAGATAAAGACGATCATAA
>NC_091552.1:51826626-51831626 GCF_042767895.1 Penaeus vannamei
ACCTATGTGTGTATGACCATGTGTACATGTATGTGTTAAGATTCATCTCAGATCTTGAGAAAAAATTAAAGTAAAGAAAAAATATATATATAAAAAGGAAGAATGAAGGAAGTGAGAAAGAAATTAAGAAAAAAAAATAAGCCAAGAAAATGAGAAAAAAGATGGGAAGAAAAAGAGAAAAAAAGATAAAGAAAAACGTAAGAAGCCAAGAAAAAAATAACCAAGAAGGAAATTAAGAAAAGGAGATGGTAAGAAAAAAGAAAATAAAAAAGGTAAGAAGGCAAAGGAAATATTCAAGGAAAATGAGAAGACGTAAAGAAATTAAGAAAATAAGCAAAGAATAAGTAAAAAAAAAAGTTAAATAAATAAATAAATGAGAAAAAAAGTAACTCCTTTAAATAGATAATTGAGAAAAACAAGAAAAAAATGAACTCCTTTAAATAAATAATTGAGAAAAACAAGAAAAAAGTAACTCCTTTAAATAAATAATTGAGAAAAACAAGAAAAAATGAACTCCTTTAAATAAATAATTGAGAAAAACAAGAAAAAAAGTAACTCCTTTAAATAAATAATTGAGAAAAACAAGAAAAAAGTAACTCCTTTAAATAAATAATTGAGAAAAACAAGAAAAAAGTAACTCCTTTAAATAAATAATTGAGAAAAACAAGAAAAAAGTAACTCCTTTAAATAAATAATTGAGAAAAACAAGAAAAAAGTAACTCCTTTAAATAAATAATTGAGAAAAACAAGAAAAAAATTAACTCCTTTAAATAAATAATTGAGAAAAACAAGAAAAAAGTAACTCCTTTAAATAAATAATTGAGAAAAACAAGAAAAAAATAACTCCTTTAAATAAATAATTGAGAAAAACAAGAAAAGTAACTCCTTAAATAAATAATTGAGAAAAACAAGAAAAAGTAATCTCTTTTAAATAAATAATTGAGAAAAACAAGAAAAAAGTAACTCCTTTAAATAAATAATTGAGAAAAACAAGAAAAAAGTAACTCCTTTAAATAAATAATTGAGAAAAACAAGAAAAAATTAACTCCTTTAAATAAATAATTGAGAAAAACAAGAAAAAATTAACTCCTTTAAATAAATAATTGAGAAAAACAAGAAAAAAGTAACTCCTTTGAATAAATAATTGAGAAAAACAAGAAAAAAGTAACTCCTTTAAATAAGTAGTTGAGAAAAACAAGAAAAAAATAACTCCTTTAAATAAATAATTGAGAAAAACAAGAAAAAAGTAACTCCTTTAAATAAATAATTGAGAAAAACAAGAAAAAAATAACTCCTTTATATAAATAATTGAGAAAAACAAGAAAAAAGTAACTCCTTTAAATAAATAATTGAGAAAAACAAGAAAAAAGTAACTCCTTTAAATAAATAATTGAGAAAAACAAGAAAAAAGTAACTCCTTTAAATAAATAATTGAGAAAAACAAGAAAAAAATAACTCCTTTAAATAAATAATTGAGAAAAACAAGAAAAAATGAACTCCTTTAAATAAATAATTGAGAAAAACAAGAAAAAATGAACTCCTTTAAATAAATAATTGAGAAAAACAAGAAAAAAGTAACTCCTTTAAATAAATAATTGAGAAAAACAAGAAAAAAATAACTCCTTTAAATAAATAATTGAGAAAAACAAGAAAAAAGTAACTCCTTTAAATAAATAATTGAGAAAAACAAGAAAAAAATGAACTCCTTTAAATAAATAATTGAGAAAAACAAGAAAAAAATGAACTCCTTTAAATAAATAATTGAGAAAAACAAGAAAAAAATTAACTCCTTTAAATAAATAATTGAGAAAAACAAGAAAAAATTAACTCCTTTAAATAAATGATTGAGAAAAACAAGAAAAAAGTAACTCCTTTAAATAAATAATTGAGAAAAACAAGAAAAAAGTGAACTCCTTTAAATAAATAATTGAGAAAAACAAGAAAAAAGTGAACTCCTTTAAATAAATAATTGAGAAAAACAAGAAAAAAGTAACTCCTTTAAATAAATAATTGAGAAAAACAAGAAAAAAATAACTCTTTTAAATAAATAATTGAGAAAAACAAGAAAAAAATAACTCCTATAAATAAATAATTGAGAAAAACAAGAAAAAATGAACTCCTTTAAATAAATAATTGAGAAAAACAAGAAAAATGTAACTCCTTTAAATAAATAATTGAGAAAAACAAGAAAAAAATAACTCCTTTAAATAAATAATTGAGAAAAACAAGAAAAAATGAACTCCTTTAAATAAATAATTGAGAAAAACAAGAAAAATGTAACTCCTTTAAATAAATAATTGAGAAAAACAAGAAAAACGTAACTCCTTTAAATAAATAATTGAGATAAACAAGAAAAATGTAACTCCTTTAAATAAATAATTGAGAAAAACAAGAAAAACGTAACTCCTTTAAATAAATAATTGAGATAAACAAGAAAAAAATGAACTCCTTTATGGCACTCCATTGCAAGCAGAGACGCAAGCAAGAAAATAAATGCTGCGTCATCCACCTCATGAATTGCACGTGGAAAGTGATGTTGCAAATGAGAAGAACAGATTTTGCGAGAATAAGATCAGAGATTGTTCTAGAAAGAGGATGGAGTCAGACGGACACGTGTAGACTGAGATTTAATTCTGTTTGTGGGTGGGGGTGGGGGAGGGGGAAGGGTGGGGGCTGTTTAGGTGTGTGTGGGGGGGAGGGAGGTACGTGGGGAGAGGGGGGGGGGTTGTTTAGGTGTGTTTGTGTGTGGGGGGGGAGGGGGGGTATGTGTTTAGGTGTGTGCGTGTGTGTGGGGGGGGGGGTAGGTGGATATGTGTGTGTGCGTGTGCGTGTGATGGAGTCATCTGAGCAAACAAATGAGACATTAAAACTGAACCGAACATTAATATCACCTTTAGATATATATATATATATATATATATATATATATATATATATATATATATATATATAGAGATAGGTGGATATATATATATATATAAATACATATATATACATATATATACATATATATATATATATATATATATATATATATATATATATATATGTGTGTGTGTGTGTGTGTGTGTGTGTGTGTGTGTGTGTGTGTGTGTGTATATATATATATAATTAGAAAGACATTACTAAAAAAAGAATTTAAAAGAATATATATATATATCCCCCCCCCAAAGACATTAATAAAAAAGAAAAAAACATTTTTCTCCCATTGTTAAATAGCTAGAATGAAATTTCATCATCAAAATACATATCTTTTACAGTTAGAGAGAAAAACTAACTAGGTTAAAATATGATCAAAGTATAGATTCTCTGTGCATGATCAACTACAAAATATGTTGCGAATTAATTATATGTATCTTGATCAGTGTCACATTTCTGATAAATGTTAACATCTGTTTCATATTTAATTGATATACTAATATTTTGATAATCATTGGGAAGTATGATGTAAATGCAGGTATATGAAAGTAGCCTTATTATGATATAGAAAAAACATACACTCTCTATCATATATTGATTAAAAAAAAAAAAAAAAAGTCCTTTAAAAAAATCGCACAAAAATTAAAAAATCATGTGGGGAAGGGGGGGGGGAGGTGGATATGTGTGCGTGTGTGTACGTGCAAAACATCGTCAAAAACCATCACTGCACATTGATTAAAAACATCAAGAACTTTTTTAACATAATTTCAATAGCTAAAACGTTTTTGAAATAACATTGGTACTAACAAGTAAAAGCAATCAATCAATTTAAAGACACACAAATGCTAAAAATAATAACAAAAAAAAAACAACAACACTAACTTCAATGGCTTCAATAACTTCAGAAGAGACTTGAGGAAAACAATACAATGAATGAATAAAGAAATTGATAAAGATGTAAACAACGAAAGAAAGAGATAGATAGATAAATAAAAAGTTACAGAAATTAACAACTGCAGAGATAGATGGATAAACACAAAGATAAACAAATAAACGAATAAGTGAATAAATAGATGAATAAAAGACAAAGACAAAGACAATCACAAAAAATCAACAACAAAACATAATGATAATAAATCAATAAATAACACGATGAATCCCAGACGACCGTTAACGAAAACGCAAATCCGTTACACGCTGTGGATTCGAATTTGAAAATCTCGTTCCTGTCCATTAATCAAAATTGGATTCGAGAAAAAAAAATAATTGCAATGTATTTGATTAATATATACACATATGCACACACCTAATACACACGCACGCACGAGCAGAGAGAGAGAGAGAGAGAGAGAGAGAGAGAGAGAGAGAGAGAGAGAGAGAGAAAGAGAGAGAGAGAGAAAGATAGACCGAGAGAGGGAGGGAGAGAGAGAGACAGAGGCAGAGACAGAAAGATATACAGAGAGAGGGAGGGAGAGAGAGGGAGGGAGAGAGAGGGAGAGACAGAAAGATAGACAGAGAGAGGGAGGGAGAGAGAGAGAGAGAGAAGAGAGAGAGAGAGAGAGAAAGATAGACCGAGAGAGGGAGGGAGAGAGAGAGACAGAGGCAGAGACAGAAAGATATACAGAGAGAGGGAGGGAGAGAGAGGGAGGGAGAGAGAGGGAGAGACAGAAAGATAGACAGAGAGAGGGAGGGAGAGAGAGAGAGAGAGAGAGAGAGAGAGAGAGAGAGAGAGAGAGAGAGAGAGAGAGAGAGAGAGAGAGAGTGAAGGAGAGACAGAAAGATAGACAGAGAGAGGGAGGGAGAAGGGAGAGAGACAGACAGAGAGACAGAGACAGACAGAAAGATAAACAGAGAGAGGGAGGGAGAGAGAGACAGAGAGAGGAGGGGGAGAGAGAGAGAGAGAGAGAGAGAGAGAATCAAGAGAGAGATAGTGAGTGAGGGAGGGAGAGACAGAGATAGACAAACAGAAAGAAAGAGAGAGAGATAGAGAGAGAAAGAGACGCGGAGAGACAGAGAGATAGACAGCCAGTGAGAGAGAGAAAGGGAGTAAGGGAGACAGAAAGAAATAAAAAAAAAAAAGG
>NC_091552.1:51856626-51861503 GCF_042767895.1 Penaeus vannamei
CCTTTCCTTTCCCTGCTTTTCGTATTTGGTCGAATATAGATTGTGAAAAAAAGAGTGAATGAGAACTTACTCCATTCTGAAACCCCGTGAGGAGGCGGCATGAGACAGGGAGGTGCTTATATCTTGAAAAGGTCACCAGTGTTGCAATCTGTGAGGAGTGCTCACCAGACGTGGCACTATAAATGATGCAGCCGGCTTTTCAGCATGCCACATTTTTTTATTCTCTCTCTCTGGTTTGTTTATTCACTTCTACTTGTCCCTCCAACTCTCGTACTTATGTTGCAGATGCCTTTTTTTTATTTCATTGCATAGCCTCGGCGTCCATACGTTTCTATAGTGTGCACATAGACTCGTTTTCGTCCCGCACAGGAATGCTACTAAATTCCCCAGTTCATATATAGCGTGCGGCGAATTTCGTATTGTGTGTCCTGGCTACGGTTGGCTTAAAACAGAGGGGGTGAATTTTTATTACGTTCGCACGCCGTTTGGTAACTCAGGTCTAGGGACAGCGAGTCATAACGTGGGAGGAACTATTGTGAGTCTAAATACTAATAGATATTCTTATTTGTGCCTTATTTTCGTATATTTGATTCTATCTGGATCTATTTTCGTTGGGTATCTTAAGGTCTAATGGTACTTGTAAGGGGGTTAATGTGTCAGAGAAAAAAGGCTTGGAAACATCATCAACGGAGGCATTGGCAAGGTAAACAAACACACAAACAAAACCATACCCGGCACGTGGATGATGAATGCCACAGCAAAATTTATATTTAGTCACAGGAGGACAGAGTTTGAGGGAAATATATTGTGAGGTGTTAGCTATGTATATATTGAGTGAAGTTGCGTCGAGGTAAAAAGGGGAAATAATTGACTTTCTCCAAAAATCGATAGATGTGTGATGTTGTTGTAGATATCGACTGTGCAATAATTCATGTAAAAGCTGATGATGTTGCAATGTCCATATTTTATGCATGTGTATGGGTATGAACAAAATTAATCATTATAAGTGGGGGTTCACGCGATATATACAGCTCTTTGTCTGTTTGTTTTGGTACTCTTTCTATTTTCTTATATATTCTGTATATTTTGTCTTCTGTCTGGTGTCCTCTCTCTTTCTTTTTTTTCTTTCTTTTTTGTCTATCTGTTTCTCAAACGTCTGTCTGTCTGTGTCTGACTTTCTGTCTATATATCCAAATATATATATTCTCTGTTTGTATATTTATGTGTTCCTGTATACCTCTTTGTCTCTCTATCTATCTATCCATCTATCTCTGTCTTCCTCATCACGTCTCTCTCTCTCTCTCTCTCTCTCTCTCTCCTTCTCTCTCTCTCTCTCTCTCTCTCTCTCTCTCTCTCTCTCTCTCTCTCTCTCTCTCTCTCTTCTCTCCTCTCTTTCCCTCTCTTTCTCTCCCACCGTTTCTCTCTCTCTCTCCTTCTCTATCTCTCTCTGCCCTCCCCTCCCTCATCCCTCCTTCCCTCCTTCTCTCCCTCCCCCATCCCTCCTTCCCTCCTTCCCTCCCTCCCTCCTTCCCTCCCTCCCTCATCCCTCCTTCCCTCCCTCCCTCATCCCTCCTTCCCTCCCTCCCTCCCTCCCTCCCTCCTCCACCCTTACACTCTCTTCCTACTCAGAATTTCTCACACAAGCAAATATTACGCTTCTTGTATTTCCATTGATTGTTTTTTTTTCATTATTTATGTTGTGTTATGAGTTACCTGTGACCTGCAACACTGAAAGTTACCTGAGATATTCAAATGAGGCGCGCATATAGTCCGTCATTCACCCTCATGACAGCGGGAACCCCAGCTCATGAGATGGTCATTTCTCGACACGCACTTCCATTTTCCTTCGAGATATTGCAATTTTATTGATAAGAAATGATGATATCCTAATTTTGAGTGATGACGGGAAGGCTCAGTGCCGTGTTGTGGTGACGGGCTCCAGGCACCGACTGCCCCACGCGCCAGGCAGTGCCAACCGGCCGACCTCGCAACAGCAACCCTGCTTATGACGCGCTGCCTGCTAATGTCGACTCGAGGGTGGCAATGAGTCCCATGGCCACGTGTGAACCGCCTCCATGGCTGACAGCTGACCTTGACACGTGCGGCGGAAGCAGTCACGTGACCCCCGGTGCTTGTGTCTGTTGCTTGGAGAGGGTGAGAGGGGGTCGACCTAGGGGGGATGGGGGGTGTGACGTAAGATAGGTAGACACGCACTCTCTCTCTCTCTCTCTCTGAAAGCACGTGGGTCATTGATCAGACTCCCTCCCTCCCCTGCCCCCCCTGCCTTAGCTAAATAAGGCGAAAACGTGGTTCCTCTCCCCCATTAACACCAACAAACATCAATTAAGACGCCCCCCCTCCTATTCTACCAAAACGAAGGGCTCCAAGGAATATTTTGCTCTTAAAGGACATTTTTGCTTGTACCTACTTCCTCCCGGCGGTGACTGGGGTGTCACTGGGTCACATGAGTATCAAGAGCAGGCTGTCTGGCGCGACTTGCAGGCACATCCATGACGTCAGCAAGAAACCCCTTTCTAGGCACGCACGCGAAGGAACTCCTTACACCTCGAACGCCGCAAACCTTTCTTTAAAAAAAAAAAAAAATACCATTTCAAACAAACAAAACGAAACGAGAAATGCAGCATCTTTTTATAAGAAGCGAAACGTAGGTAGAGTTTAAAAAGCGGTTAGGAAAATCGACTCATGGCACCTCATAGCGGACGCGACGCCAGCCCCGAGCAGTCTGGCCGCTCCTCGCAGACTTAAAGTGGCTGTGGCCGAAGGCGGATGTGGCAGACACACAGGGGCGCTTGCATGATTGCTTTTGTTGTTGCCGGTTGCAGGCGGGTGGGCGGGGGTGCTTTAAATGCTGTTTTGTTTTTTGTTTTTGCTTGCTTTTTTATCCCTTGTTTTTAGGTGTCTATGTTTTTTTTTTTCTTTTTTCTTTCTTTCTCGTGGTGTGTGTGTGTGTGTGTGTGTCTGTGTGTGTGTGTGTGTGTGTCTGTGTGTCTGTGTATGTATGTATGTATGTGTAATGTATGTATGTATGTATGTGTGTGTCCAGCATACTCAGCACACTTGTGGAAATATTAAATTGAAGACATACACACAGATGTTTTAATTACCATTATTAGTAAATCTGTTCCATTATGCTATTGCCTCTATATATCTGCAAAATAAATTGATATTCAGATATAGAATATTCATCGATAAAGATGGTAATGATGCATAACGATAATGATAAAGATAATAATAATAATAATGATAATAATTGTGATGACAGTTATTATAACGTTGATTATGATAATTATTTTTTGGTCATTATTAGAATATAGTAATGATATTAATGAGCACAATAGTAATGATAATAGCAATGATAATAGGTAGCAGTGATAGAGATAAGGATAGCGACAAAATAATAGTAATGGTAATGATAATGATAGTGATAAAGATAATGATGATAATAATGATAATAATGATAATGATAACTATAGTTATTATAATAATAGTAACAATAATCATAATGATAATAGTGATGATGAAAGTAATGATAATAGTAATAATAAAGATGATGATGATAACACTAATAATTATTATTATGACAATGATAGTGATGATAAAAATAAAGATAATAATGAAACGATAGAGTAACGATGATTATGATGATAATAATAATAATAATAATGATAATGACAAATATATTTTTAAAAGATAAGACTAATAATACTGATAATAATTGTTATGATAATAAAGATGATAGTAACAATAATGATCAGAGCAATTACAATAATGATAATAATAATAATGATGATAATAATGATAATGATAGTAATGATGACAATAATAATAATGATAATGATAGTAATAATGATGATAATAATAATAATAATAATAATACGTAACTGATTCTTCCATTGGTGTTCAAATGTCGTCTCATTTTTCCTTTTTATTTATTATGCTTGTTGTTATTATTTATTTTTTCTGTCTTTTTTCAGATGATTAGTATCTATCGGTGAGGAAAGCCAAGAATGAGGAAGATGGAATATATTATATTTATATTCATTCTATTGTTATTGTTGTTGTTGTTGTTGTTATTGTTATTATCATTGCTATTGTTGTAATTCTTATCATAAATAATGTTTTGTTGTTGTTATTATTATCATTGTTATTGTTACTATCATCATTGTTATTGTTGTTGTTGTAATTGTTATCATAGATAATGTTCTGTTGTTGTTACTTTTGCTGTTATATTCATTGTTAATATTATTAATATGGTTATTAGTATTATTGTTATCTTTATTATCCTTATCATTATTCATATCATCATTACTGCTATTAGTTGTTATTACTATTGTTATTATTATTTTCATTATCATTATTATTATTATCATCAGTATTATTACTATTATTACTATCATCATCACTATCATTATTGCTATTATTATTGTGATCATCATTATTGTTATTATTGGTACTATTTTATAATCATTATTACAATCTCTTATTTCTGATCATTGCTAATATCATTATTATTATCATCATTATCATAATTATCATTATCACCATTTATTATCATTATCTGTTTATCATTAGTATCACCATTATTAGTATTATCATCATCATCATCATTATAATTATTATTATTGATAATAAGATCAATTAAATCCTAAACCACTTAAATCGACCTAAATCGAAGTTTATACCAATGATCTTTCGTTGTTCCAGGATTTTTTGTTCATGTTGTCCAGGATAATAAATTCAGATATTATGTCTTTGAGGATTTTTAATGTTCCTGAATAACTGTTTGTGTCTGACATCGTTATCATTAAATGTGGAAAACATTGGGTAAATAATTAATTAATATTATCATTATCATT
>NC_091552.1:51867003-51872003 GCF_042767895.1 Penaeus vannamei
GTGGGCGTTTTTAATGACGCCGCTGGTGAGTGAGGTTTCTCGTATGGAGCACGCACCTACGCGGCGAGAGCGAGGACACAGGTAATGCAGTTTAGGGCTTCGTTGGTTACTTTCTTTTCTTTTCTTCTTCTTTCTTCTCTTCCTCTCGCCTCCTCTTCTTCTTTCCCTCTCCTTCCTCCTTCCCCTTTCCCTTCCTTCCCTATTCTTCATGTCCTCCTCCCTCCCCTTCCTCTCTCTCCTCTTTCCTCTCACCTCCTCTTTCCCATCATCCTTTCAGCCTCCTGTTCTCCTTCTCCTCCCTCTTTCTCCTTCTTCTCTCCTCTTTCTCCTCCCTCCCTCCCCCTTTTTTCACCTCCCTTCCTTCCTCCTCCTCCCCTTCTTCCTCACCTCCTATCCCTTCCTTCACCTCCTCCTCTTCCTCTTCTTCTTCCTCCCCTTCCTCCTCCTCCTCCCTCCTCCTCTCATCCTCCCTCCTCCCCTCCCTCCTCCCCTCCTCCTATTCCACCTCCCCTCCGCTACCTTTCCCCCCTCCCCTTCACACCTCTCCCATTCCTTTCCTCCTTTCCTCCTCCTCCTCCCCTCCTCCTCCCTCCCCCTTCCTTCCTCCTCCCCCTCCTCCTTTACTTACGCGTTCTTTTCCCGTTTTAAAATGAACCCCACATATGCTCGTGTCTGACCAGTAGCCCCCTCCCTAAGTACTGCGTGGGGGGGGGGGTTGTTCAACTCGCGGCGATGTAAACTTCACCGCCGGGCCATAGGGGGGGGGGGGGGAAGTTGGGGTCGCTGTCGATTCTGATGAAGTTGGTGTGGTTGGGGAAGTTGAGGGTGGCGTGACTGGGGAAGATGTTGAGGTTGAGGGGACTGGTGGTGTTGAGGTTGAAGTGACTGGTGATGTTGAGGTGACCGGGGAAGGAGGTGAGGTCAGGATTGACGTTGAGGTGACCGGCGAAGATGTTGAGGTTGAGGTGACTGGTGAAGTTGAGGTGATCGGTGAAGGAAGTGAGAACAGGATTGAAGTTGAGGTGACCGGTGAAGATGTCGAGATTGAGGTGACCGGCGAAGTTGAAGTTGAAGTTGAGGTGACCGGTGAAGGAGGTGAGGTCAAGGTTAAAGTTGAGGTGACCTATGAAGTTGAGGTGCCCGGTGAAGAAGTTGAGGTTCTGGTGACTGGTGAAGTTGAGGTGAGGTCAGGGTTGAAGTTGAGGTGAAGAAGTTGAGAAGAATATAGAATTTTGAAGGAAGTTAGATAAGGAAATGGTCCTCGTGTATTTTAAAGACAAGAAGGGCTTAGGAAAGGCACTTGAATGTGTGTGGAAGGGAAACAGAGGATGAAATAGGGTGTGAAGTATAGAGAAGAAAGGAACGAAAGGAATGAAAGAGAAATGAATGAGAGAGAGAGAGAGAAACATATATATATAGAGAGAGAGAGAGAGAGAAAGAAGGAGAGAGAGAGAGAGGTGGAGTAGAAAGGGCAGCAAGAGAGAGAGAGAGAGAAAGAGAGAAAGAGAGAAAGCAAGAGCGAGAGAGAGTTACGAAGATTGAGAAAATTGTTCCTTGCTAATGACGGGTTGATCGAATACTCCGGAGAAATTGTTTCAAACTTGCTTTCCTTCTCTCTCTCTCTCTCTCTCTCTCTCTCTCTGTCTCCCCCCTCCCCCCCTCTCTCTCTCTCTCTATCTCCTTCTCTCTCTCTCTCTCTCTCTCTCGCTCTCGCTCTCGCTTCCGCTCCTCTCTCTCTCTCTCTCTCTCCTGTTCTCTCTCTCTCTCTCTCTCTCTCTCTCTCTCTCTCTCTCTCTCTCTCTCTCTCTCTCTCTCTCTCTCTCTCTCTCTCTCTCTCTCTCTTTCTCTCTTTCTCTCTCTTTCTCTTCTTCTCTCTCTCTCTCTTTCTCTCTCTCTCTCTCTCTCTTACTTTCTCTCACTTCCTTCCTTCTCTTTTCCCCTTCTCTCTCTCTCTCTCTCTCTCTCTCTCTCTCTCTCTCTCTATCTCTCTCTCTTCCACTTGCTAATAGATGTTCACAACTAGAATAGCCAATGACCTAGAGAATGATACGATAAAGCTATATTAATAAGATAACCGAAAACAACCGAAACGACCATTGATAAAGATCAAACCACCCATTCATAAAAATCAAACCACCCATTCATAAAGATTAAAGCCTCCATTCACAATTAAAACGATAGGCCTTTCGTAATTTTCTGTTAGCGTCACCCTCTCTCGGCGCAACCTCAGACTTATCATCTTGAGAAGCTCTGATTATAAAACTTTGAATAAATTATAGGGGTAATTATGAAGCGTGAATAATGATGAGGTCTTCCCTGTACGCTACACGGAGCCTCATTAGTGAGTTTGAGATGAGTTGGGAGTAACTGGGAGGGTCAGCTGTGCAGGGCTGGAGTGGGGGCCGCCATTTTGTTTTTTTGTTTTTGTTTTTTGTTCGTTTTATTTGTTTTATTCGTGGTTTCCTTATTTGAGAGTTTGGATATCTTAGGTACGCATATGTAAGGACGAATGAACACAGCATGCACGTACGTACACACGAACGCGCAACACACACACACACGAACGCGCGCGCACACACACACACACACACACACACACACACACACACACACACACCCTCCCCTCCCCCCTCCCCCTCCCCTCCCTCCTCCTCCTCCCCTCCCAACCACCCCGCCCTCGCAGGGTTTCAAACGCTTCTTAATATTCATTTTCCTTCCGAAGATTCCCCTACGCCGAGTCCGAGTCCGACCGCAGTCCAACCGCTCGTTGCCGCATGCGGAGTCCGCGCCGCCGCCGGACGAGTCTATCTGCTGAGCTTAATAATGACACTTTAATTCTAGAGCGGGAGAGTAATGCGTTATGGCCGCGCGACCGAACATTTTTCAAAATTTGTGTTTCTTTTTACAATTTGTCTTTCTGTTTTTTTTTTTTTGTTTGTTTTTTAATAAGTATATATATATATATATATATATATTATTTTTTTCAAATTGTCCAGAATTTGTCTTTTTTGTTTTTTTGTATGTTTTATTTCTCTCTTTTTTTCTCACTCTATTTTGCTCTTGGAAGAATATATATGTCCATTATATATTTTTTCTCTATTTTATCTTTTTTTGACCAGTGTTTTCTGTCATTTGCGTTCTTTTCCTTTTAGATTTATATGTATTGTCCATTATCTCTCTCTCTCTCTCTCTCTCTCTCTCTCTCTCTCTCTCTCTCTCTCTCTCTCTCTCTCTCTCTCTCTTTCAACCTATGTCTCCTTTGTTTTTAATCGTATCTTGTTTCTTTCTTTATTTTTTTTAGATTTATATATGATATTCATTTTATATTTCTTTCCAAATCGTTTTTTTGTAACTTTTTTCTCTCTTCATCTTTTAACCCCCCTTTTCTTTTTTCTTTTTTTAGATTTATATGTAATGCATTTATTTATCTATTTATTTATTTATTTTTTGTTTTTCCTTTTGTATGATCTCTGTTTTTTCAACTTGTGTTTAACATTTTTCACAGTTTTGCTTTTCCCTCAAGATTTATATGTCCTGTCCAATATATATCTTTTATTCTTTGGCTAATGTTACATTTTTATCTTTCCAGGTATGCATTGCGGTTTCTTGGCGGTTAACGGTTAGTCTTAATTCAAAATTTGGCGCGAATCTGTGACCCTGAATTGTTCGGGTGGAATTGCAGTTAATATCAACAGATGGAGCTGTCGTTATTCTTTTCTTGTTCTCTTCATCTCTGTTTCTGTTTCTTTCTTTCTGTTTGTCGGGGTCTTTTTTTCTATTAATCTGTTTCTCTCTGTTTCTGTCTCTCTCTCTCTCTCTCTCTCTCTCTCTCTCTCTCTCTCTCTCTCTCTCTCTCTCTCTCTCTCTCTCTCTCTCTCTCTCTCTTTCTGTTTCTTTCGTCTGTTGGTCTACATTCCTCTTTCTCTCCTCTCTCTCTCTCTCTCTCTCCTCTCTCTCTCTCTCTCTCTTTCTCTCTCTCTCTCTATCTCTCTTTCTGTTTCTTTTTGTGTTATCTTATATCTCTTTCTTTCTATCTCATTCTTTCTCTCTCTCTCTCTCTCTCTCTCTCTCTCTCTCTCTCTCTCTCTCTCTCTCTCTCTCTCTCTCTCTCTCTCTCTCTCTCTCTCTCCTCCCTCTTCCTCTCCTCTCTCCCTCTCCTCCTCTCTCTCTCTCTCTCTCTCTCTCTCTCTCTCTCTCTCTCTCTCTCTCCTCTCTCATCTCTCTCTCTCTCCATCTCTTTCTGATTCTTTCGTTCGTGTTGGTCTATATCTCTCTTTTTCTATCTCTATTCTCTCTTTGTCTTTTATATCTCTCCTCCTTCCTCTCTCCCTCCCTCCCTCGCTCCCCCTCCCTCCCTCACTCCCCCCCTCCCTCCCTCCACCCCCCCCTTCTTCCCTCCCTCCCCCACTCTTTCTCTCCTCGCATTAAAACTTTCCCAATTACGATCTTTCTCTTATATACCCGACGGAAGCCAACTATTTGTAAACATTTGCTAATCCCTGTACTTTCCGTTTTCCCCGAGTGAGTGAATGCAATTTGTCTGTTGCAGTAATTATTGGTGTTGCAAAAGTACCCTCCATGCCCATCTTTTCCCTCCTGCTCCTCTCCTTCTCCGCTTCCCTTCGTACTGTTGTTTTACCCTCCGCCCTCCCCCTCTACCCTCTACCCTCTGCCCTCTCTTCTTATGGTTTTACTCTCCCCTCCCCCTCCACCCACCCCCTCTACCCTCTCTTGCTATGGTTTTACTCTCCCCTCCCCCTCCCCACCCCCCCCTAGGTTCTACCCTCCCTCTCCCCCACCTCTCCTGCATGTGGCCTTTCCTTCTCCTCTACCCTTCCCTCCCCCCCCACTCTCTCCTAGTTGGCCCTTCCTTTCTCCTTCCTCTCCCTCCACTCTTCCCCATTTGACCTTTTTCCTCCTTCCCCACCCCCCTCCCTCCACCCCCCTCCCTACAATAGTTTTACCCTCCCTTCCCCCATCCCTCCCACTCTTCCTCCTCC
>NC_091552.1:51877003-51882003 GCF_042767895.1 Penaeus vannamei
AAAAAACACAAAACACAAACAACAAAACAAACAACCAAACAACAATAAAAACAAAAAACACAACACCACAAAAAAACCCAAAATATACACACACACACACACACACACACACACACACACACACACACACACACACACACACACACGCACACACACACACACACACACACACACACACACACACACACACACACATCGGTACATAGTCTTTCTATCTGTTTATATATTTATCGTGTATATATATGTATGTATAAACTTATGTCTGCATGTAGGCATTTATGTATGTATACACGTGTGTATGTATGTAGACAGACACGATTGTTTATTTCATATTCGCTTATTTACCCATCAGTCAGTTTTTGCAACACGTGCGCCACGGCCTGCAATCTCGCTGCAATGGAAGAAATAGGGAGAGAGGGAGAGAGGAGGAAGGGGAAAGGGAAAAAGGGGAGGAAGAGGGAGGGGCGTGAGAGAGGGAAAAGGGGGAGAGAGAAGGGAAAGGGAAAAAGGGGGGAAAGGAAAGGTAGAGAGGGAGGGAAAGGAAGAGAGAGAGAGGGAGAAGAAGAGAGAGAGAGGGAGGGGAAAAGAAAGGAGGGAGAGAAGGAGAAAAAGGAGAGAGGGAGGAAGGAAAGAAAGGGGGAGAGGGAGGGAGGGGGAGAGAGAGAAGGAAAGAGGGGAGGAGGAGAGGGAAGGGTGGGGAGGAGAGTAATGGAGGGCGAGAGAGAAGGGGAAGGAGGGAGGAGAAGGGGGGGCGAGAGAGAGAGAGAGAGAAAGAGAACAGAACAAAACAAAAAACCGAAACAGATTCGACACAGAACAAAACAGAAAACACACACACATCCCCAAAACAAACACACACAAACAGCCAACCACCTCCTCCTCCTCCTCCTCCTCCTCCTCCTCAACCTCCTCCTCCCTCCCTCCTCCCTCCTCCCTCCCTCCTCTTTCCTCCTCCTCCTCCTCCTCCTCCTCTTCTTCCTCCTCCTCCTCCTCCACCTCCACCTCCTCCTCTCTCCTCCTCCTCCTCCTCCTCCTCATTCCTCCTCCCTCCCTCCCTTCCTCCTCCTCCTCTCCACCTCCCTCCTCCACCCCTCCTCCTCCTCTCCCTCCCTCCACCTCCTCCTCCACCTCCTCCTCCCTCCTCCTCCCTCCTCCCCTCTCTCCCACCATCAATTTCCTCCTCCTCCACCTCCTCCCTCCACCTCTCCCTCCCTCCTCCTCCTCCACCTCCTTTCTATTCCCCTTCCTCCTCCTCCACCTCCACCCCTTCCACCTCCTCCATTTCCTCCCTCCTCCACCTCCTCCCTCCTCCCTCCTCCTCCTCCCTCCTCTATCTCCTCCTCCTCCTCTCTCCTCCTCCACCCTCCTCCTCCACCTCCTCTCCTCCCTCCTCCTCCCCTCCCTCCCCCTCCTCCACCACCACCTCCTCCTCCACCTCCTCCTCCCTCCACCTCCTCCTCCTCCTCCTCCTCCTCCACCTCTCTCTCCTCCACCTCTCTCTCCTCCCCCTCTCTCTCCTCCTCTCCCTCCTCCTCCTCCACCACCTCCTCCTCCTCCTCCTCCTCCTCCTCCTCCTCCCCATCCTCCTCCACCTCCTCCCCGACCTCCCTCCTCCTCCTCCACTTCCTTCCTCCTCCTCCTCCTCCTCCCATCCTCCTCCACCTCCTCCTAATTTCCTCCCTCCCTCTCTCCTCCTCCCTCCCCATCCTCCTCCACCTCCTCCATCCTTCCTCCCTCCCTCCTCCCCATCCCTCCCTCCACCTCCTCCATCTCCTCCTCCTCCTTCTCCTCCTCCCTCCTCCTCCTCCCCATCCTCTCCACCTCCTGACTTCCTTCCTCTCCTTCCTCCTTCCTCCTCCTCCTCCTCCTCCTCCTCCCTCGCGCATCCATCGGCGGGAACCTCATGTCCCTTAATGGAGACGAATAGCCCGAGAAAAAAAAAATAAAATAAAAAAATAAATAGCGAAGAGGCAGCGAAGAGGTGGAGGTGTGAGAAGTTCGTTGATCAATTTTGGAGGTTTTTTATTATTTTTATTTTATTTTTTTCTCGCGTTAAAGGTCTAATTGCTGTTTTTTTTTTTATCTCTCTTTTCTCTTTCTTCGCCTTATTCGTCTTTGTTTTTCTTCTTTCTTTTTTCTCAAATTTTTTACTTTTTTCTTCCTTTTCTTGTGTTTCCTTTCTTTTCTGACGTTTGGTTGTTTGTTTTCTGTTTCTAGTCTCTCTCTTTATCGCTCTCTCTCTCGCTTCCTTTCTCCTACTTTCTTTCTCTTATTATGAGTCTGACTGTCTGTTTCTCATTATTTCCTAACTTTCTCTCCCTCCTTCTACCTAATTTTCGAAGGTGGAAGGGGAGAGAGGAAGGAGAGGAAGGAGGATAGAGGAGTAAGGAGGGACAGAAGGAGTGTGGGAGAAGAGAAGGGGGGAGAGGGGGAAAAGAGGGAAAGGAGGAGGAAGGAGGGAATAGAAGAAGAATAGGAGAAAGAGAAGGTTAGTGGAAAGAGGGAGGGAAAGGAGAGGGAGTTGGTAGGGGGGGAGGGAGAGGGGGGGTGATTAATGATGATTTGGGTGATCCAATTTATTATTATTATTACCATTATTATTATCATTATTATTATTATTATTATTATTATTATTATTATTACCATTTTTTTTTACTCATGATGTCTTTTTTGTCATTCTCTTACTTATTCTTGTCTTTTCTTTTACTTCCTCTTCCTCGCTCTCCCTCTCTCTTTTAAAAACACCACCGAAAATATAATTAATCATAAATCATTAGTGATCATAAGCATAATAATAAAAGAAATGAAATAGGAAGGAAAGTCATGAAGAGATGATGTTAATAATGATAATAACAATAATAGTAAAAATAGTAATAATAATGATAGTAATCATAATTAGTGATTAATGTGATGATTATAGTAATTATGATAATGATAAACAACAACAATAGCAACAACACTGACGATAATGAATAAGATTAATTAAAAAAAATTGAATGCCAAATTCCTTCTCAATTTTTAGTCATCAGTAATTAAGAAATTTTTTTTCTTTCGTCTCCACGCTCGATGAATTAGTTCTGGCGTGTCTTAATTTCTCGCGTTTTTATTTATTCTTTAATTACTTTTTTTCACTTTCTCTGTTTTCTCTGCTTCCTTGGTTATTTTGCATTTTCTTGCTCGTAACTTCTTTGTGTCGTTTTAAACTTCCGTGTGCTTCGATTTTTTTTTCTTTCTTTCTTTCTTGGTCTGTTTTCAGAAATAATACGGGAAATATCGAAAGAAAGATAAAGAGAGACAGAGAGAGAGAGAGAAAGAAAGAAAGAAAGAAAGAAAGAAAGAGAGACAGAGAGACAGAGACACGAGACAAAGAGAGAGGGGGAAAGAAAGAGAGAGAGAGAGAGAAAGAAAGAAAAAGAAACAATAGACAGAAGAGATAAGCGAAATATAGACACAAGGAGAGAAACAGAGACAGACACAGACAGACAGACAGACAGACAGACAGACAGACAGACAGACAGAGAGGTTGAGGAGAAAAGAGAAACAGAGAGAGAGAGGGAGAAAGAGAATATATTAGTTTAGTGCTCTGCAAGAACCGCGAAGTTAGCATGCGCCCGGTGAAGCTAACTGTACCGGCCCCCACAACCCGGGTTAGTCTCACCGTGCTTGGAGACCTAGGGAAGGGGGGGTAGGGGGGAGATGGAAAGGGGGGGGGGCGTTGACCACTCATGCATGCAATTACCATGATATGGTGGTCGTAAGAGCTGTATGGTGGTATGGTGGGTTGGAGTGAAGTCCGTTTGGAAGAGGGAGGGAGAGGAAGTAGAAATTGATAGATATGATTGCAAAATTGGATGAAAGGAAGATTATAATAGCATATGCATGTTGATAGAAAGACACGCACACACACACACACACACACACACTCTCTCTCTCTCTCTCTCTCTCTCTCTCTCTCTCTCTCTCTCTCTCTCTCTCTCTCTCTCTCTCTCTCTCTCTTCTCTCTCAAAATTTTGCATACTCTCTAACCACAAACCAACTTTCCAACTCTATCATATCAATTCCCATCTGAGTCACTATCGTTATCGTATTCCCTTGGTGGAAAACACATACCATCTTCTTCTTCATTCCTTCCACTTGACCCATCTTCAGGGGTTCTTTTTCTTCCACTTCATCTGTTCTTCTTTTCCTTCCACTATCATCTTCTTCTTTTCACTTCTTCTTCTTCTTCTTCTTCTACTACTACTACTTCATCTTCTTCTTTTCCTTCCACTTCATCTTCTTTTCCTTCCACTTCATCTTCTTCTTTTCCTTCCACTTCATCTTCTTCTTTTCCTTCCACTTCATCTTCTTCTTTTCCTTCCACTTCATCTTCTTTTCCTTCCACTTCATCTTCTTCTTTTCCTTCCACTTCATCTTCTTCTTTTCCTTCCACTTCATCTTCTTCTTCTTTTCCTTCCACTTCATCTTCTTCTTTTCCTTCCACTTCATCTTCTTCTTCTTTTCCTTCCACTTCATCTTCTTCTTTTCCTTCCACTTCATCTTCTTCTTTTCCTTCCACTTCATCTTCTTCTTTTCCTTCCACTTCATCTTCTTCTTTTCCTTCCACTTCATCTTCTTCTTTTCCTTCCACTTAATCTTCTTCTTCTTTTCCTTCCACTTCATCTTCTTCTTTTCCTTCCACTTCATCTTCTTCTTTTCCTTCCACTTCATCTTCTTCTTTTCCTTCCACTTCATCTTCTTCTTTTCCTTCCACTTCATCTTCTTCTTCTTTTCCTTCCACTTCATCTTCTTCTTTTCCTTCCACTTCATCTTCTTTTCCTTCTACTTCCACTTCATCTTCTTCTTTTCCTTCCACTTCATGTTCTTCTTTTCCTCTCCACTTCATCTTCTTTTCCTTCACTTCATCTTCTTTTCCTTCACTTCATCTTCTTCTTTTCCCATACACTTCCATCTTCTTTGCTCACACTTCATCTTCATCTTCTTTTCCTTCCACTTCATCT
>NC_091552.1:51887003-51912003 GCF_042767895.1 Penaeus vannamei
AGATTGATTGATGGGTAATTAGTGTATGAATGAGTCATTTCTTTGTCAGGATAGGTAAGCAGTTTATGTAATTATATTTTCATATAGATAGGTTTAGGGAGGTGATTGCGAATAGATAATTCATAACTCGATGATTTAAGTCATAAATAACAGGATGAAATACCTCCCCATTGCCTTAGCCTCCCCATTGCCTTAGCCCCGCCCCCCATTGCATCATTTCCTTACCCCCATCTTCACTCTCCCCATCCCCATCCACCCTACCCTCCCCCCACCCCCTGAAGTTTCTTCCCCACCCACCTCTTCCCCCCTCCCCTTACATCACCTCTACCCACCCTATCTCTCCCCATTACTCCTCCCCTCCCTTCCTACACCTTCCTCCTGCCAGTCGTCTCCCATCCAACCATCTCATCTCCCCCTCCCCCCCCACTCCCACCCATGCCACCTCACTTCCTTCAACCCCTCTACTCGCCTATCACCTCCCCTCCACCCCTCTCTTTCCCTTTCCCCGCCTATCTATCTACCCTTCCCCCCCTGCTTCCTCTTCCACCTCCACCCCAACCCCTTCTCCACCACGTATCACCCACCCTCCCCTCCCCTATCTACCACCCTGCCCGCCCCTTCTCCCCTCTCTTCCCTCTCCTCCACCCCTTCTTCCCCCTCCGTTTCTTCACCTCCCCCCTCTCCCTCCCCCTCCCCCTCTCTTCACCTCACCCATCTCCCCCTCTCTCCCTCCTCCATCCCCCTCTCCCCTCCTCCATCCCCTCTCTTCCCCCTTCCCCCTCTTCCCTCCCCTCCCCTTCCCCCCTCCTACCCAACTTGTCCCAAGCTTGACGAATGTTCACAAGGCGCTCTTCTTCACGAGGCAATTTCTCTCCCTGTCGTTAGGTAGTTAGACCGGTAGTTAGCGTCGTTGGGCTGTAATCACGCAGACTGCACCGGACTTGACCCCCTAACTATGTCCATCACGTGTGTGGGTGGGGTGGGGGTGGGGGTGAGGGTGGTGTGGAGGGGGGTGGGTGTGGAGTGAAGATGTGTGTGTGTGTGTGTGTGTGTGTGTGTGTGTGTGTGTGTGTGTGTGAATGTAAGTATGTGTGTGTGTGAGAGAGGGAGAGACAGACAGACAGACAGATTGACTGACTGACAGACAGACAGACAGACAGACAAACAGACCGACAGACAGACAGGCAGAAGAAAGGAAATGGTGAGAAAAGAGAAGAGAAGAAAGAGGGAGATATAGAGAGAGTGTGTGTGAATGTATGTGTGTGTGCGTGTGTGTAGACGCGTTGGTGGGAGTTTTTAGTACAGTTGCTAATTTGTTTTCAGTGCTTCCGCGCACCAACACACGCAAATGTACAGTAAGTACCCATGGATAAGCGTGCATATATACACGTATGCATGCACGAACACACACACACACACACACACACACACACACACACACACACACACACACACACACACACACACACACACACACACACACACACACACACACACACACACACACACACACACACACACACACACACACACCTGAAATATATTGATATGACCAATACGTACCAACAGTACATAAGCATAACTATCATATTCGCCATTATAATCATCATTAGCAACATCACCAACATCGTCATTATCACCGTCATCATCAACATCAACGCTTCCCTTATTGCTGCAATCTCCGCCATTTATATCGCCAATTTTCGTCATTACCGCATCTCTTGTTGATTTTCCCAGTCCCATGTTTATTTGCAATCCCCGTGCCTTCATTCTTTCACCTCTTCATTTGTCCGAAAATGATACTTGTGAAAATAACATGTTAGCATACGATATTGCACAGGTTGCTATATCGCGATGGCCATTATGAGTATTTTGGCTTCAACTGCAGACTTAAGGGGAAAACATTCTAATGAATCGGTGTTCAGCGAGAAATTGCAGACCTTCAGAAAGAATTCGTTACTGTTTAGCGTCGGAAGTACAAAAAGAGGGAGGGAGAGCGAGAGAGAGGGAGGGAGGGAAGGAGTGGGAGGGAGAGAGAGAGAGAGAGAGAGAGAGAGAGAGAGAGAGAGAGAGAGAGAGAGAGAGAGAGAGAGATAAGAGAGAGAGAGAGAGAGAGACAGAGAGATGAGATGAGAGACAGATGACAGAGAGATAGAGACAGAGACAGAGGCAGACAGACAGACAGACAGAGATAGACGAGTGAGAGATAGATAGACGAGAGAGACACACACAGACAGACAAACAGAGATAGACGAGAGACAGACAGACAGAGATAGACGAGTGATAGGTAGATAGATAGAAGAGAGAGAGAGAGATAGACAAGAGAAAAATAGAGACAGACAGAAAGACAGAGAGGGGGGATGTACGAGAGACAGACAGACACAGAACCCTATCCGTGGCTCATTTAATTCATGTTGAGAGTCAGTGCTCCGTCAGACATCTGTCACTGCAGCCACACACACTCGTATATAAAGATAATTCACACACAAAGGTATTGTCGATATTTGGGAGGATGGAGATGTGCAAAGACGAATAAGAATTCAAGAGATAATAAAAAAGAATTTGTGAATGAGTGTAAGGATAGGGTTTGGTGGATGGACTTGTACTTGATATGAACTCTCTTTCTCTTTCTTTCTTTCTTTCTCTCTCTCTCTCTCTCTCTCTCTCTCTCTCTCTCTCTCTCTCTCTCTCTCTCTCTCCTCTCTCCCTCTCTCTCCCTCTCTCTCTCCCTCCCTTCCTCACTCTCTCATCACACACACACACACACACATGTTACACACACACACACACACACACACACACACCCTGCTTCATCTCCTCTCGCCTAACACACTGACCGTCTCTTTAATAAGATCTTCGCCTCCTTCCTGTTCTTTCTCTCTCGCTCTCTTCGCTCTTCTGATTCAGCAACTATCAACTATTTTGGATTCTTTCCCTTCCCCTCCCCCTGCTCGCTCTCCCTCCCTCTCCATCTCCCTTTCCCCCTCCCCTCCTTCTCCATCTCCCTTCCCTTCCTTCACCCTTACCCTCACCCTTCCCTATCCTTTCCCCTTCCCCCTCTTCCCTCCCTTTCCACTCCTCTCCATTCCCTCTCCCATCTCACGCTCCCATGCCACGTCCTGCCTCTCACTCCCTCTACTCCCTTCTCCCCGCTCGATTGTCTAACATGTAGAGTCATTTCCTCCCTCATTTCCCTTATGAGTAAGGGAGTTCACTTAGCGGAGGGAGACGTCGTGAGAGCGTCGATTTTGACGTCACTCACGCCGATGGGAAGCGATAAATATGAGGAGGGTTGAGGCGCGGTTTGCGTCCTTCGCCTGCATCAGCTGCGTCGAGGGGGAGAGCGAGGGTTACGCGCCTATTTCAAGCGAGGAAGTGAAAGATATTGATATTGGTAGATATTTTAAATGCATTTTAATAGAGGGTGTTGATAGGTGGTATTAGCGTATCAGTAGAGCTTATATATTGGTATCGATAGAGATATACTTCTGCATCAGCTGCGTCGAGAGGAAGAGCAAAGGGTAACGAGCCTATTTCAAATGTGGAAGTGGGACACGATTTATGCATTTAGAGATTATTAGTATTGAGTTTGTTGCTATACATTAGGGATTATTGATGTATTTATTATATATCAATAGTAGAGATTATGATAAACTAGAGAGAGACGTATGTACTTCGCGCGCATCGGTGGCGTCGAGAGGAAAAGCAAAGGGTAACGAGCCTTAACCAAACGGGGAAGCGAATCATTACTTGGCATTTATGGATTATTAGCATCAATATAGATCATTGGCGTATGATGAAGTTTGTTGACAGATATTGGTAGATTGATAGAGGTTATTGTTTGCTAATGATAAGATTGAGATTACTAAGATATTTAGAGATACAATGCCCTTGAACCGCCTGCGTCAAGATGAAAAGGAAAGGGTAACGAACCTAATTGCAATGAGGAAATACATATATTATTGCGATAGTATTACTTGTCTGAAAAGGAGGGAAACGCTTTAATGACAGATTGAAGTGTACTTATAATAGTAGAGGTTTGTGTCCGAGAAAATTATCAGTGTAATTTGGATAAAAGTAAAAGGTTGGTAAAAGTGAGACACGTTTATCTACATTTATGACCTATTTATGATAGCAAAAGTGTTCGAGACAAAGAAATAATAGTAAAAAATAAAAGTAAATAAATAGATAAATAAATAAATACACATAACGCACTTATAACAATAAGCTTTGTATTTGAAAATGAAGAACTGTTGTAATAACATTCACAACGGACCTGTAATAGTACAAAGCTTGTGATATGATAACACTAGTTGTATTAGAAAGGGAGAACGTGTTAGAATGCTTATAACTTACATATAAAAAATAGAAGTTAGGTTAGAAGTGGAGAAATTTATACATAATAGTGTAGGCTTGTTGCGAGAACATCCATGATGTATGTGTAAGAATGTAGTGGTTGTGACTGAAAAGAGAAAAAAGGCTTAATGTTGGTATGACTTTGCATAGGAAGTAATTATATGTTTTTCTCTGTCACAAAATAAGGGGGAGAATGAGAGAGAGGAGGATGTGTAGGTGTGTGTGGGGAAGAGGGAGAGAGAAAGGGAAAGAATGGAAGAGAGGCATACAAAGATCGAAATGAGAACAGGAATGTGAGAAAGATACAAGCGATTAGAAAGAGAAGGGGAGGGAGAGAGAGAGAGAGAGAGAGAGAGAGAGAGAGAGAGAGAGAGAGAGAGAGAGAGAGAGAGAGAGAGAGAGAGAGAGAGAGAGAGAAAGGCCGAGAGACGAGAGAGAGAGAGCGGGGGGAGAGACCGAGGGAGAGAGAGAGAGATAGAGAGAGAGAGACCGAGGGAGAGAGTGAGAGAGAGAGAGAGAGATAGAGAGAAAGACCGAGATAGAGAGAGAGAGAGAGAGAGAGAGAGAGAGAGAGAGAGACCGAAATAGAGAGACAGAGAGACAAAGAGGCTCTGAAACTAGTGGAAATAATCTTGGGAAACTGTTGACAATTTTTTTCTTCTTCAATTGCACAAAATAATGATACGTGAACGGTCTAATGACATCACATCTTGTCGACTAGTTTGATTTAGGAGCATTTGGTAGGAAAGGGAAATAGATAAATAAATGGATGGCGATTCATGCTTTTGGAGGAGTATATACCTTATCGAGGTTTTGGTAAGTAATAAGGATATATATATATATATATATATATATATATATATATATATATATATATATATATATATATATATATATATATATATGTGTGTGTGTGTGTGTGTGTGTGTGTGTGTGTGTGTCTGTATGGAAGCGCGTATTTATGCGTGAATTACGAAGGCTGACGCTCTCAGTAAATCGTATCAGCGTCAAGAATAATGATATAATGAAGATTGTGATTTACGATTGCAAAACTACTTTGTGATGGTGATATTTGTTGCTGTCCTTCTTTAGTTGCGGAGGGAAGGTCTGTGCTTGTTTACGTAAACACAAACACGCACATAAATACTATGTTTCTGTTGCTGGACATCTACTCAGAGGTATATACTTATTGTGCTTATGCAGTGCGCGTGCATACGTACACACACACACACACACACACACACACACACACACACACACACACACACACACACACACACACACACACACACACACACACACACACGCACACACATATGTGTATGCATGTACATATATAATATATATGTGTACATATATGCATACATATGTGTATAAATATACATTTATATATAATGCATATGAATATAGATATATATTTATATATATATATATTCATGTATGTATATAAATGTATTCATTATATATTTCATTCATTCATCACACGCACACACACACACACCCTCCCTCCCTCCCTCCCTCCCTCCCACCCACCCACCCACCCACCCACCCACCCACCTTAGTCCGCCCGTCCGCACCGGCCCACAGCGGAGCGCGGACAGGTGGGCAGCGGGCGCCGTGTGGGAATCCGCGGTCCGGGAGCCCTCCACCTGTTCGGGAGCAATTAATTACCTGGTACTTTGCGTGTGAAATAACAATTACCCGGAGTACCTGTTTCGGCGGCGCGTCCGTGGGGGGCGGGGGGGATGGGTGGGTGGGAGGGGGTGGGGGGAGTGCCGGTGGGTACGTTACTTTGGTTGACCTTTTATTTTAATTTATTTATTTTATTTATTTATTTATATTTATTTTTGTGTGTGTGTGCGTGTGCGTGTGTGCTGTCTGTACTCCATGCTGTGTTTTCTTTCTATTTCACTGTTCTATCCTTCTTTCTCTATCTATCCCTCTATCCATTTCTTCTTCTCTATTACCTATCAACCTCTCTCTGTGTATCTATCTCTATAGTATATCTATCCGTCTATTTACTATATCTATCTATGCATACATACATACACACATACAAACATACCTACATACATATATACACATACAAACATACCTACATAAGTATATAAAAACAAGCATACCTACATAAGTACATAAAAACATACAAACATACCTGCATAAGTATATAAAAACATACATACATACATACATAAGTATATAAAAACATACATACATACATACACATATAAGAATATACATACATACATACATACATACATACATACATACACACACATATAAGAATATACATACATGCATAGATCCTATTTCGCCAAGACCAGTAGCACGCCAGGTTGGAGCACGCGAATAACTTCCTTATTGCAGACGAGGACGGTATGGTAAACAGCCATTGTCCGTGAGAACTCCCCTCTTTTTTGGCACAGATCGTAAAATAATGCTACATACAGGTCGCCGACATCGCAAATACAGTTGGCTAAATTATGCATATGTACATTTTTTTTTTTCTCTCTCTCTTACGTATTTTTAGAGGCCATATTTTTCGCATTTTTATGGCGGGTTTTCGTACAGTCGTCGATGAGCCTGGGATTCGACCCGCCTGGATCCGCTCTCGGCGAACCACAGGCCGTGTGGAAAAGCCATATACCCGCATTCACACGTCGTAAAACCTCGGAACATCGGGCGTAGAATAAAGGAGGAATTGGATAGGATAATAAAGCGGTAATGGAAGGGTTTGTGTCGCAGCGTAAATGAGAGAAAGAAAACGGGAAGGGTTTGGGGGGTGGGTTGGGTTGTCTGTTCGAAGCTTCTGAAGCAATTCTCTCTCTCTCTCTCTCTCTCTCTCTCTCTCTCTCTCTCTCTCTCTCTCTCTCTCTCTCTCTCTTCTCTTCTCTTCTCTTCTCTTCTCTTGTCTTCTCTTTCTCGGTAATTTCTCTTCTCTTCTCTTCTCTTCTCTTCTCTTCTCTTTCTCGGTAATATATAAAATGAAAAAGAATGATAAATAAAGGGAAATAAAACAATTAACGATAGTAGTTTCATGATAGACACATGAAGTTATAGAATTGATCAATTAATAAGTTTGTATAAGCGTAGATAAGTGAAACACAAAATTTAAGATGCATAGGAAGTTTCCCGTGAATATGAAATATACTCTTCATAAGATTCGTGATTTGGTTGAGTATACGAAACACTAATACATCACTCATGTATGGAAGACCGATTCGAAAACGTTAGACTTGGCAACCATACTTTCTCTCCAGTGCGCGTGCGTGCTTGTGCAGGCGAGCATGTGTGCGCGAGTGTATTACTAAAATGTACGTATATGAATGTGTATCACTTTATGTCTGTGTGGTTGTCTGTTTGAATACGCACACACGCTCATGGGTATGTGTGTAGTTGTATGTTTGAACACGCACACACGCTCATGGGTATGTGTGTAGTTGTATGTTTGAATACGCACACACGCTCATGGGTATGTGTGTAGTTGTATGTTTGAATACGCACACACGCTCATGGGTATGTGTGTAGTTGTATGTTTGAATACGCACACACGCTCATGGGTATGTGTGTAGTTGTATGTTTGAATACGCACACACGCTCATGGGTATGTGTCTAGTTGTATGTTTGAATACGCACACACGCTCATGGGTATGTGTGTAGTTGTATGTTTGAATACGCACACACGCTCATGGGTATGTGTGTAGTTGTATGTTTGAATACGCACACACGCTCATGGGTATGTGTGTAGTTGTATGTTTGAATACGCACACACGCTCATGGGTATGTGTGTAGTTGTATGTTTGAAGACGCACACACGCTCATGGGTATGTGTGTAGTTGTATGTTTGAATACGCACACACGCTCATGGGTATGTGTGTAGTTGTATGTTTGAATACGCACACACGCTCATGGGTATGTGTGTAGTTGTAATTCGCACCTCGTCTTTGGAATATAAAATCAGTGAATTCTGGCTCACGCTAAGCTCATCATCAGCAGGTGATATGCAACAGGTGAGCAGAGTGGGGGAGCGTGTTCACGCCGTGGAGACGAAAGTGCCATAAAACCCCCTTAATTCGCGACCAGGCACCGTGTCCGCCCCCTCTCTGTGTCTGTCTGTTTATCTCGGTCTCTCTCTCTCTCTGTGTCTGTCTGTTTATCTCGCTCTCTCTCTCTCTCTCTCTCTGTGTCTGTCTGTTTATATCGCTCTCTCTCTCTCTCTCTGTCTGTCTGTTTATCTCTCTCTGTCTGTCTGTCTGTCTGTCTGTCTCGCTCTGTCTGTCTGTCTCTCTCTCTCTCTCTCTCTCTCTCTCTCTCTCTCTCTCTCTCTCTCTCTCTCTCTCTCTCTCTCTCTCTCTCTCCTCTCTCTCTCTCTCTCTCTCTCTCTCTCTCTCTCTCTCTCTCTCTCTCTCTCACTAATTCTCTCTCGCCACCCTCCCTCTCTCTCCTCCCTCCCTCCCCTTCTCTCTCCTCTCTCTCTCTTTCCTCCCTCCCCCTTCCTCTCTCCCTCTCTCCTCTCTCTCTCTTTCTCTTTCCTTCCATCCTCCCTCCCTCCCCCTTCTCTCTCCCTCTTCCTCTCCCTCTCTCTTTCTCTTTCTCTCCCTCCTTCCTTCCTTCCCTCTCTATGTCCCTCTCCCTCTCCCTCTCCCCCTGGGTACAGCAAGGGGGGAGGGGGTTGGGGGGACCAGACCCCGGATTACGCAAAGAGTTATGCGAACGGCGTGCGCTCTGGCGGGAGGAAGTGAAGCATAAATGCGATGGTATCCGCGGATTTATGTTTGTGTAATTGTGCGAACGAGGATGGAAGTGCTTGGCCCTTTTTTCTTTTTCTTTTTCTTTCTTTCCCTTTCGTAAGTTTCTCGTGAGAATGAGTGTGGGTATGGATAACAATGAGGTATTTGTTTGTTTGTTTTTGTGTCTAATTCGTGGGTTTTATTTACCTCTTCATCTTCATATATATTCGATTATCTTTTTTTTTACCATGTGAAAGGAAATAGATTTATGACACTGGAAAGTACTTCTTGTTATGAATAGGATAACACACAATAATTATTTTTTCTTTTTTTTATTATCTCTAACTACCAACACAGTAATCTACCTTCCCATTTCATCATCTCATTATTCTACCTATTTCCCCTCTTGCGATGACACCTGCGCTCCGAATCACATCTGTCACAGATGACACCGTGTCTGACATGACTTTGGACACGTTTAATTACTTTTACAACCAGTGTTACCTTTTATTTGGAGACTACGCCCCGTGTTCGGCCTCTTCTCTCTCCCTCTCGCTCTTTCTCTCTCTCTTTCTTTCTCACTTTCTCTCTGTCTCTCTCTCTTTCTTTCTTTCTTTCTCTCTTTCTCACTTTCTCTCACTTTCTCTCACTCTCTCTCTCTTTCTCTCACTTTCTCTCTGCCTCTCTCTCTCTCTCTCTCTCTCTCTCTCTCTCTCTCTCTCTCTCTCTCTCTCTCTCTCTCTCTCTCTCTCTCTCTCTCTCTCTCTCTCTCTCTCCTTCCCTTCCCCCTCCTTCCCCTCTTCCCTCTCCCTTTCTTTCCCTCTCCGTCTCCCTCTCTCTTTCCCTCTCCCCCTCCTTTTCCCCTCTGCCTCTCCCTCTCTATCTCTATCTATTTCTCTCCCACTCTCTCTATCTCTCTATCTATCAATCTATCTACCTACCTATCTATCTCTATCTATCCATCCATCCATCTATCTATCTATCGAGGTGTATTTTGTCGTGACAGAGCAGCGCTGTCGGTGGCACGTGGTCTGAACAACCCAAGCACCGAAGGGCCCTGTTTATGGATGACGAAAGGTGATCGTTGTTGTTATGTGTTCGTATCGTATCTTTCTTTGATGTCGGTTGGTTGTTTTTGGTCGAAAATGTAGGCTCTTAAAAACGAAGATAGGATATTATGGATATAATGACAGCGATAGTTCATTTTATACGTTATTTTTTTAAGTATTATTATTGTGTATTGTATGACTGGTAATGATATTTTTTGTATGATTATAGTTTTATTATCACTGTTATTTTCATGGTCATTGTCACTTTCATCACTAAGGTGTGGTCTTTGTAATTGTTAGTTACTATTTTCATTATCATTATCATTTCGATCGTCATCTTCTCTATTATAATTGCTGTTATTGTTATTTTGTTGTTATTACAGTTGTTACTGTTATTTGACTATCGTAATTATTGTTTTTATTGTTACAACTGTTGTTACTGTTATTTTGCTATTATTAGTATTAGTATTGTTATTGTTATTTTGATATCATCATTATTATAATTGTTGTTATGTTTTATTCTCCTCATCATTATTGTCATCATCACCACCATCATTATCATCATATCATTATTATGGTGAATCATCATTATCAGCAGTAAGATCACAAATAAATCCTAATATATATTTAATTAATCGTAGAACAATTACGACTATTGTAATATTCATAATCTTCAGTTCCGAAATTTCTTCATATTCTGCAAAACAAAAGATTGTGCAAATGATTATATAACGACTGCGATCACTAATGATAATAATTATGTCATTATTGCGAATGCATTATGATAATGATAATAGTGGTAATAACATTGACGGAAAGATAGAATATTAGTTATCGTTTTTTGCTAACATCTTTCTTGCAGTTTTCTTATTGCAATCTTTGAAACCTCGTCCCGGTCTCTAAAAATTCAGATTTGCGAGAACGAAAACCAACAACTGAAACCCAGAATTGAAACCCGCGAATTGCAGTTTTAATATTGCAAACAATCAGGTCTATCCTGGGCTGTAATTTTGCAAGACAATGTTGAGAGGTGTTCCTAGGGTGCGTGTTAATATGTTTGGAGATTATCTTTGTTTTTGTTTTTGTCTTCTCTCTCTCTCTCTCTTTCTCTCTCTCTCTCTCTCTCTCTCTCTCTGTCTCTCTGTCTCTCTCTCTCTCTCTCTCTCGTTTTCTTTCTGTATCTGTTCTCTTCGTTTTTTTCTGTTTTGTCTGTCTGTCTATATATTTGTTGGTCACTCTCTGTCTCTCTCTCTCTCTCTCTCTCTCTCTCTCTCTCTCTCTCTCTCTCTCTCTCTCTCTCTCTCTCTCTCTCTCTCTTTCTTCTGTATCTGTTCTCTTCTGTTTTTTTCTGTTTTGTCTGTCTGTCTATATATTTGTTGGTCACTCTCTGTCTCTCTCTCTCTCTCTCTCTCTCTCTCTCTCTCTCTCTCTCTCTCTCTCTCTCTCTCTCTCTCTCTCTCTCTCTCTCTCTCGTTTTCTTTCTGTATCTGTTTTCTTTGTTTTTTTCTGTTTTTGTCTGTCTGTCTATCTGTTTGTCGGTCAGTTTTTTTCTCTCTCGTATCAGTATACATTCTCTCTCTCTCTCTCTCTCTCTCTCTCTCTCTCTCTCTCTCTCTCTCTCTCTCTCTCTCTCTCGCTCTCTCTCTCTCTCTCTCTCACCTCTCTCTCTCTCTATCTCTCTCTCTCTCCCTCTCTCTCTCTCTCTCTATCTATTTATCTATCTATCTATCTCTCTCACTCTCTCACTCTCTCACTCTCTTCCTCTCCCATTCTCTCTCCCTCCCTTTCTCCCTCTCCCTCCCTCTTTCCCTCTCTCTCCCTCTTCTTCCCTCTCCCTCCCTCTCTTTCCCTCTCCCTCCTTTTTCTCTCCCTCTTCTTCCCCCTTACCCTCTCTTTCCCTCTCATTTTCCCTCTTCCACTCCCTCCCCCTTTTCCCCTTCCCTTCCCTCCCTCCCTCCCTCTATCTATCTGTCTCTGAGAGGGGAAGGGGGGGGGGAGGCTAAGGAGGAAGGTGAACGTCCTGGGAAAACGTCAAGATAATCATAACAGCTTTGACAATGATGATTTTTAAATGATGGTTAATGATGGTTCTTGCGACTGATCACGTGACCAGTGGATGTGATGCGGTTAATTCGTCGCGTTTCGTGTTTTATTCGTTGGTGTTCATAAAGGTTGAATGCGGTTGGTTAAATGTCTTGTTTGTCTGTCTGCTCGTCTGAGTGGGTCGGGCAGTGGCTATGGGTGCTCCTTATGTGTGTGTGTGTGTGTGTGTGCGTGTGTGTGTGTATGTATGTGTATGTGTGTGTGTGTGTGTGTGTGTGTGTGTCTGTATATGTATGTGTGAGTAAGTGTATGTGTCTGTCTGTCTTCGTGTGTGTGTGTGTGTCCGTGTGTGTGAGAGTGAGTGTGTCTGTCTGTCTGTCTACGTGTATGTGTGTGTGCCTGTCTGCCTATCCGTCTTAACATAAGCACACATGTGTATCCCCTCCCCCCCGCCCTCCACCCCCCTCCCCCTAGAGGACCAGACCCGACCCCTCTCACTCCGAGTCTCGTAAAATGAAATGAAACTCGCAAGGCCAAGCGACCTGTCACGAGGGAAGAGGACTTACATGGAGATATATGGCAGGTCCCTTGCAACACGAAATAACCGCAATTGCGGTTATTTCGTCGCCGTGAGCGTGTTAGAGCGAGGCATACCTTGCATTGTGTTTGCGTGTGGGTGTGAGTGAGCTGAGATATCCTTTATTTTCGTATGGATGTGATGTGGATGCCCGAGCTGAGATGTTCTTTATTTTCGTGTGGATGTGAGCGAGCTGAGATGTTCTTTTTTGTGTGGATGTGATGTGGATGTGAGCGAGCTGAGATATCCTTTATTTTCTTGTGGATGTGAGAGACCTGAGATTGTCCTTATTTTCTTGTGGATGAGATGTGGATATGAGCGCGCTGAGATGGTCCTTATTTTCGAGTGGATGTGAGTGAGATATGTTCTTTATCTTTGTGTGGATGTGAGTGACCTGAGATGCTCCATATTTTCGTGTGGATGTGATGTGGATGCCCGAGCTGAGATTGTCCTTATTTTTGTGTGGATGTAATGTGGATGCGAGTGAGATATGTTCTTTATTTTCGTGTGGATGTGAGCCATCTGAGACGGTCTTTATTTTCGTGTGGATGTGATTTGGATGTGAGTGAGCTGAAATGCTTTTTATTTTCGTATGGATGTGATGTGGATGTCGGAGCTGAAATGCTTTTTATTTTCGTGTGGATGTAATGTGGATGTGAGCGCGCTGAGATGGTCCTTATTTTCGTGTCTGGTGATGTCAAGGCTTGAGGTGACATCGGTTAAAAGAGCGAAGAATTATGGGGTTTGGATATATTTTTGAAGTTCGGTCGTCTGTGAGAGCTATTAGGAGTTATGTGTACGAGTGTGTGTGTGAGGGTTTGGATGGCAGATGGTAGGTGTGTGTACGTATTTGGAATTTTGTATGATACACATGTACATGCTCAAAGATTTCAGTGAATGTAAGCAAACGTACACACACAGACAGACGCTCATACATTTTATCTCTCTCTGTCTGTCTGTCTGTGTCTGGCTGTCTCTCTCTCTCTCTCTCTCTCTCTCTCTCTCTCTCTCTCTCTCTCTCTCTCTCTCTCTCTCTCTCTCTCCCTCTCCCTCTCTCTCTCCCTCTCTCCTCTCTCCTCTCTCCTCCCTCCTCCCCCCACCCACCCACCTCTCTCTCTCTCTCTGTCTCTCTCTTTCTTTCTTTCTTTCTTTCTATCTTTCTTTCTCTTTCTCTCTTTCTGTCTCCCCCCCCCCCCCCCTCTCTACACATGGGTTGGCTGTGTCCTTGGCTGAATTATCCAAAAAAGGAGAGTGTGGGTGAACCTTCGTGGGTGGAGAGGGGGGTAGGGGGGTAGGGGAGGAAGATATATAGCAAAAAAAAAAAAAAATGCATACGAATCCTATATGTATAATGAATTTAAAAAAATAAAAGAATAGAAATACAGGAAAGTTTGAATGGCCTGAAAATCGTTTCTATTTAAGAAGATTGGATTTTCCGTTTTCTGTTTCTTCTTCTTTACTTTCTATGTGCATTGGATCGTGTTAAAAAAAGAAAAAAGAGAAAAGAAAAGAAAAGAAAAAAAAAGAAAAAAGAAAGAGAGAGAAAAAAGAAAAAAGATAGAGAGAAAAAAAAGAAAAAAGAAAGAGAGAGAGAGAGAGAAAGAAAAAATATGAAACTTAATATTCAACATTAATATTTTGCTCAAACATCTGCGCATGTGTAATGTCATCTTTTTATTCGTGATTTCAAAGTCCGTCTTTCTCTTTTAATTTAATCTTGACGTAAGGTCTTGATCTAAGACTCATTCTTAACTTTAAGTCTTTTTTTGTCATAGTCTTTAATCTGTCTTATTTTTTGGTCTTAGATATTTGGCTTAAATCGTTGAATTTTCCATCTTTGAATTTTTTTTTCAGTTATTTATCTGTTTATTTATTTATCTGACTTATTTTCATATTCAATTTCCTTAATCGGATTTTTGTTTTTATTCATTCTTTTATTCTGTTCGAATTTCTCTCTCTTATTACTATTTATTCGTAAGATATTTTACTTATTTTTATTTAAACTTTTATACGCATTTATTCTTTCATTGTTTCGCACTTTTATTATTTCTCTCTCTCTCTCTCTCTCTCTCTCTTTCTCTCTCTCTCTCTCTCTCTCTCTCTCTCTCTCTCTCTCTCTCTCTCTCTCTCTCTCTCTCTCTCTCTCTCTCTCTCTCTCTCTTTCTCTCTCTCTCTCTCTCTCTCTCTCTCTCTCTCTCTCTCTCTCTCTCTCTCTCTCTCTCTCTCTCTCTCTCTCCTCTCCTCTCTCCTCCCTCCCCCTCCCCCTCTCTCTCTCTCTCTCTCTCTCTCTCTCTCTCTCTCTCTCTCTCTCTCTCTCTCTCTCTCTCTCTCTCTCTCTCTCTCCTCTCCCTCCTCTCTCTCCTCCCTCCCCCTCCCTCCCCCTCTCTCTCTCTCTCTCTCTCTCTCTCTCTCTCTCTCTCTCTCTCTCTCTCTCTCTCTCTCTCTCTCTCTCTCTCTCTCTCTCTCTCTCTCTCTCCCTCTCTCCCTCCCTCTCCCTCTCTCTCCTCTCTCCCTCCTCTCTCTCTCTCTTCTCTCTCTCTCTCTCTCTCTCTCCCTCCCTCTCCCTCTCTCCCCCTCCCTCCCCCCTCCCTCCCCCTCTTCCTCTCTCTCTCTCTCTCTCTCTCTCTCTCTCTCTCTCTCTCTCTCTCTCTCTCTCTCTCTCTCTCTCTCTCTTTCTCTCTCTCTCTCTCTGTTTTGTTTCTTTTATCGGAATTATTACCAGCTTTGATTTTCGTATCCGTATCGTGGGTTCAAGCGGCGCCACATAAGGTCAGCTCAAGAGGGCAAAGGTCATGGTGTCATCTCCATGTGACCCCTTTCACTATCGTCTTCATTTTCTCTCTCCCTCTCACTGTTTTTACCCGTTTATCTCGCTCTTTTCTCTCTTTCTTATTCTTTCTCTTGTTTTTTTTCTCTCTCTCTTTCTCTTATTTCTTCTTTCTCTTTCTTTTTCTTTCTTTTCCTCTCTTACCTTTCCTGTTTCCTCTCTCGCGTTCTCTCTCTTATTTTCCTTATTTCCTCTCTTTATCTATCTATTTGTCTATCTTATCCTTCTCATTCTTTCATATTCTCTCACCTGCCAAGTCTCCCACGCGCGTCTTGACCCCCCCACCCCCCGCAGGCTGAGGTCAAAGGTGATTGAGGAGAGTTAAGTGGAGGGGGCAGTCACGTGACCTGATAGAGGGGGTAGGGGAGGGGAGGGGGGGGGGGAGCATCTGGCCGAGCCTCTAATCTACATTCCTGTAAACCTTTCAATTCCTCTCTCTTTCTGTTTTGTCTTTTTCTTATGTTTCTCTTGTTTCTCTTTCGCTTTCTTTCTCTCTTCTCTTTTCCGTCTTTCTCACTCCCTCTCTCTCTCCCTCTCCCTCTCCTTCTTTTCCCTTCCCCTCCTACTCTCCCCTTTCCTCCTCCTCCTCCCATCACCATCCTTCCATCCTTTTCTCTTTATCCCCATCTATCCTTCACACACCTTTCATCTTCTATTCCTCCTCTCCTCCCCCCCCCCCCTTTCATCTCCCTTCGTAAGATTCCGCGACCTTGAGAATGTCAAAGAAAACGGGGTGTCATTATCCTAAAATTTCTGTAAACAAAACACCCTTTTTCTTCATTATTATTCATTATTCCTCTTGTTTGTTATTCGTTTTCTCACTCCTGTAATTTGGGACTTGACCTCCGTGTTCCGTGTTTTGTCTTTGTCTGTTTGTTTGTTTGTATAATTTGGTGATTTGTGCGTTTTTTTCTGGTGTGTTTCTCTCTCTCTCTCTCTCTTTCTTTCTCCCTCTCTCTCTCCCTCTCCCTCTCCCTCTCCCTCTCCCTCTCCCTCTCTCTCTCTCTCTCTCTCTCTCTCTCTCTCCCTCTTTCATGATTTATTATTATTACGATTTTGAGCGATAGTTAGGAATGCAACAGCGATGATGATAATGATGATAAGGAAAATAATGTGAATAATAATAAGGATTATGATAGCGATGAAGTAATAATGATAATCGTCACGGTGATATTGATATTAAAAGCGATAATAGTGATGATAGTGAAATAGATAATGATAAAGACAAGAGGAAAGTGAACAAAAAAAAAATCTTAAGGTAGGGGGGAGCGGGTAGGGGTAGGGTGTGCGGATGGAGGGTAGGTCTAGGAATAGGGTGTGGGGGTGGGGTGGGGGGTAAGTAAAAGGTAGATAAGCAGGTAGATAGACGTGAGTGCGTATGTACAGGTTTATATATATTGATTGATACTGACCACACCGGATGCACCTTGACTCTCGCCTTTATATATCTGAATCAGGGGAGAAAAAAAGGAAATGGGAGAGAGGAGAATGAGATAGAGAGAGAGGAGAGAGAGAGAGAGAGAAGAGAAGAGATATATATAGAGAGAAGATATATATATATATATATATATATATATATATATATAGGGAGAGAGAGAGAGAGAGAGAGAGAGAGAGAGAGAGAGAGAGAGAAGAGGATATATATATAGAGAGAAGAGAGAGAGAGAGAGAGAGAGAGAGAGAGAGAGAGAGAGAGAGAGAGAGAGAGAGAGAGAGAAAGGGAGAGAGAGAGAGAGAGAGAGAGAGAGAGATAGAGAGAGAGAGAGAGAGAAGATATATATATATAGAGAGAGAGAGAGGAGAAAGAAAGGTGTCATGACATCTGCCAGGAAGCCGGAGAGTGACACAATCATGACACCTGGCTAGTTATTGTGTCATTTTTTATTATAGTATGCCCCGGTGTTGCGTCTGGGTTTGGGGTGGGGGTAGGGGGGTGGTAGGTAAAAGGGTTGGGGAGGAAGGTGGTTTGTGGGGGAGGGCAAGGGGGGAGGGAGGGGAGGGGAGAGGAAACACGTGCGAAGGAGAGGAGGAGAGGGGAGAGGAAGGGGGAAAGGAAAGGGAGGGAGGGAAAGCGAGAGAGAAAGAAAGAAAGAGATAGAGATACAGACATTGGGAGATTAGGAAAGACAGAGAGAGAGAGGGACAGACATACATACAAACAAACAGACAGACAAAGAGAAAGGGAAATAGAGACCGACCAACACACAAAACTTACATGCATACATAGACAAGATGGGCGACAAAGAGAGAGAGAGAGAGAGAGAGAGAGAGAGAGAGAGAGAGAGAGAGAGAGAGAGAGAGAGTGAGAGAGAAAGAGAGAGAGAGAGAGAGAGAGAGAGAGAGAGAGAGAGAGAGAGAGAGATACAGACAGACAGGGGAGAGAGAGAGAGAGAGAGAAATACATTTTGTCTGTCTGTCAGCTAGAAGACCCGTGTCTGTAACGAACTGCATCGGAGTCTTAAGCCCTATTGTTCGAACTCAGGCTAGACACAATACGATGGGCGGCATCTTGGTGGGCGTGAGAGTACAGCATATGTGTGGGCGGTTCATGTGGGTTTTGGTGTTTGTTCGTAAGTTATTTGGGTTTGAAAGGAAGGAAGGGAGAGGATGGGGGTATGTATGGTTGTATGCGTGTGTGTTGGAGGGAGGGAGAGAGGATGGGGGTGGGAGAGAGAGGGAGGGAGGGGAGAGAGAGAGAGGGGGTGAGGGAAGGACAGAGGGAGAGAGAAAGGGGGGGGGGAGGGAGAGACAGAGAGAGGGATGGGGGAGAGAGAGGGGAAAGGGACTGAGAAGGACTGAGGCAAGGAGGGGGAGAGAGAGAGAGAGAGAGAGAGAGAGAGAGAGAGAGAGAGAGAGAGAGAGAGAGAGAGAGAGGGGGAGCGAAAGAGAGAGAGAGAGAAAGAGAGAGAGAGAGAGAGAGAGAGAGAGAGAGAGAGAGAGAAAGAGAGAGAGAGAGAGAAAGAGGTGAAGAGGGAGGGAGAGAGAGAAAGAAAGAAAGAAAGAAAGAAAGAAAGAGAAACAGACAGACAAACAGAGAGAGAGTACGAAAACAAGAAAAAAAAGCCTAGAGAGAAAAGATCTCAAAACAAGTATACCTCCTAAATTGTATTTACACAGACAGACAGACAGACAGACAGACAGAGACAGAATGAACAAGGTTTTTAAGCCCCGCATTCCACCCCGAATTCCCACGCTCTGCACTTTCTCCCCAAGTGTACATATGGACGAGGCAGATGTGAACGAAAAACAAACCATATATCAACAGTAACTACTAACTACATATTGTTGATGTGACTTTCTTTAGGGTTCTTTGCCTTCTTAGATACTGGCGGTGTAAGTTATTGACGAAAAGAAAGATAATGATAGGGATTAAGATGATGGAAATAGTGATAAAGATGATGGTTAGTGGTAAAATTGATGATAGTAATAGAGATGATGATAGTGATAAAGATGATGATGATAGTGATAAAGATAATGATGATAATGATGAAGATGATAGTGATGGAGATTATAAAGATATAGTGATAGAGATGATGATGATTGTGGTGGTGATGATGATTTTGATAATCATGATAATGTTGATAGTATTATTGATCATTCTAATGGTAATAATGACAGAGAAATGGTATTAATGATAATGATAGTAGTATTTAGGGTGATAATTACGGCAGTAATGATGATAGTGATGATAATAATAGTGGTGATAATATTGAGTGATAGTTACGATAAACATGATATGAACTGATAAAAGTGATGATATTAATTTAATTACGATAAAAATGATAATATGAACTGATAATAATGATGATATTAAATTAATTACGATAAAAATTATATGAACTGATAATAGCGATGACATTAAATTAATTCCAATAAAAATTATATGAACTGCTAATAGTGATATTAAGTTAATTACGATGAAAATTATATGAACTGATAATAGTGATGATATTAAATTAATTACGATAAAAATTATATGAACTGATAATAGTGATGATATTAAATTAATTACGATATAAAATATATGAACTGATAATAGTGATGATATTAAATTAATTACGATAAAAATTATATGAACTGATAATAGTGATGATATTAAATTAATTACGATAAAAATTATATGAATTGATAATAGTGATGATATTAAATTAATTACGATATAAATTCTATGAATTGATAATAGTGATGATATTAAATTAATTACGATAAAAATTATATGAATTGATAATTGTGATGATATTAGATTAATTACGATAAAAATTATATGAATTGATAATAGTGATGATATTAAATTAATTACGATAAAAATTATATGAATTGATAATTGTGATGATATTAAATTAATTACGATAAAAATTATATGAATTGATAATTGTGATGATATTAAATCAATTACGATAAAAATTATATGAACTGATAATAGTGATGACATTAAATTAATTACGATAAAAATGACTTGAACTGATAATAGCGATGGTATTAACTTCATTACGATAAAAATGATATGAACTGATAATAGCGATGATCCAATAAAAATGATAACATGAACGAACAAAAAGGCGATTACGATACCAATAACAACAATAAAACTGACAACGATAATAACGATGAAAATAACAGCGATGATGGAACAAATGCATAAAAAGACACTGGAAATACACTGTACTTACGCAAGCCAACGGAATTCACAAGTTGCGTCATCGCTGCGGAGAGAAGATGCACTTCGAAGACACTGCAAGAAAGTGACGTGTGAAGGGAAGAGGAGGAGGAGGAGGAGGAATAAGAAAGATAAGAAGAGGAAGAAGAAGAAGGAAGATAAGAAGAGGAGGAGGAGGAGGAAGAGGAAGAAGAAGAAAGAGAAAGAGAAGAAGAGGAGGAGGAAGAAGAAGAAAGAGAAGAGGAAAAGAAGAAAGAGAAACATAAGTAGAAGAAAGAGAAGAAGAGGAAGAAGAAAGAGAGGGGGGAAAAATATATCCATTAGTATTTAGTCAGCGGCTATTTTAGTCAAATAAATTTTTAGTCCAAAGAGAAAAGGAAAAAATGTTCATATTTTAAGCGCTCCCCCATACAACTTTATAATTATTATTATTTTCATTTATTTTCTTCTTTTTTTTCGTGTGAGAAATTGTTCCATATTTGACCCATTTTTTCCCCATTATTCAAAATTCTCGAAGAGGGGAAACTATAACATTTTCCCCCTTGCCTTTGCCGCTTTCCCCTGTTTTGTGTGGTTTTATGTTCTCTTCATAGTAGCTGTATAAAGTCATTTAATTTTTTTTTTTTTTTCTTTTTTTTTTTTTTTGTTGTTGTTGTTGTTGTTTACATTGGCTATTTTGGGGAAACTAATTGTCAAGTATGTTATTAAAATTCAACATTAGATGCGACAAAAAATAAGATGAAAAAATTACTAGAGGAGGAGACATTATATATATATATATATATATATATATATATATATATATATATATATATATATATATATATATATACATATATATATTTATATTTATATTTATATATATATATGTATTTCTTCTTCTTCTTCTTATTATTATTATTATTATTATTATTATTATTATTATTATTATTATTATTATCATTATTATTATTATTATATATTTTTTTACATTGTCTATTTTGGGGAAACTAATAGCCAAGTATATATTGCATAATTTCAAAATTAGACACGACAAAAAATAAGATAAATAAATGAATGAATCACTAAATGAGTGTAGTTAAGTGTATATAACAACATTACAAAATAAGAAACCGAAAAAATAATAATAGAATAAAAAAGAATAATAAGTTACTAAAGATGAATACAGATGTTAGCTAAAATACAGTGAAATAGATTATTTAGGTTGATTGATAGATTTGCGCAAGTAGACGTACCTCTATCTGTCTATATTTGAATAGATCTACAGATTGGTTAATAAATTTTAGTAGATGCGCAAGTAGACATACATACCAAATGATGAATTTAAGTAGATAGACATATTCATTGATAAATGTAAGTAGATTGACATCTTAAATGATAAATTTAAGTAGATCGACATATTAAATGATAAATTTAAGTAGATATACATATAAAATGATAAATTTAAGTAGATAGACATCTTAAATGATAAATTTAAGTAGATATTCATATAAAATGATAAATTTAAGTAGATATTCATATAAAATGATAAATCTGAGTACATATACATACAGATTGATTCATTTTTAGTAGATATACAGATAGGCTGATAAATGCAAATATATGCACATACAGATTAACGAATTTTGAGAAGATGTACAGAAATATTACAAGATTTGAGTAGACAGAAATAGATATATCTTACCACACTCGAGTAGATAGAGAGATATTAAAGCGAATAAATAATTAATATTCACACACTGGAAACAGATCTAAGGGTACAGTGTACGTAGTAAGAAGGGGTGGGGGTGGGGAGGGGTGGGGGGGGGGGGAAGGGGGCTCTCGCAAGACAGGAAGACGATGTCATAAGAAGGAAGGTTAAGAGGGTGGCATACGAGGGAAGAATGGATGGAAGAGATAGAGAGGAGGGGGAGGGGGGGAGAGAAAGAAAAGAGAGAGAGGGGGGAGGGGGAGAGAAAGAAAGGAGAGAGAGGGGGGTGGGTAGAGGGGGGAGGGAGGGGAGAGAAAGAAGAGAGAGAGAGGGGGAGGGAGGGAGAGAAAGGAGAGAGGGAGAGAAAGGAGAGAGGGAGAGAGAGAGAGAGGAAGGGGGAGGGAGAGAGAGAGAGAAGAAGAAGGGGAGGGAGAGAGAGAGAGAGGGAAGGGGAGAGAAAGAGAGAGAGGAAGGGGGAGAGAGAGAGACAGAGAGGAAGGGGGAGAGTGCGTGGGAGAGAGAGAGAGACAGAGAGGAAGGGAGAGAGAGAGAGAGACAGAGAGGAAGGGGGAGAGAGAGACAGAGAGGAAGGGGGAGAGAGAGACAGAGAGAGAGAGAGAGAGAGAGAGAGAGAGAGAGAGAGAGAGAGAGAGAGAGAGAGAGAGAGAGAGAGAGAGAGAGAGAGAGAGAGAGAGATGGAGGAGATAGTGGGAAGTGGAATGAGGGAGAGGAAGGGATGGTTGGAAGAGTGGAGGGAGAGAAGGAAAGGGAAGAAGAGAGAAAAAAAGAGAACGAGGAAGAAGGAGGAATGAAAAAAAAGAAACGAATATCAGGGAACAGTAGACAGCAAAATACAAAAAAAGAGAAATAAAAAAATAAAGAATTAAAACCATAAATATTAACACGAGGTACAGCAACCGAGCGAACATACACGCAGAAACGAACGAGGAAAAAAGCATAGACCAAAAACAGAGAGGAGGGGGAGAGGAGGGCCAATAACCCACGAGAGAGAGGGGGAGAGAAGAGCAAAAAGCGAAAGAGGAAGAGGGGGAGAGGGGAAGAACTGGCCTGGGACGGGAGCGTAGGTTGCCTAAAAGCTATTTTCTGAAGGGTTAATAGGCTAGAAATTTTGTTATAAAAAATACTATGCATGTATGGTTCCAAGGTTAGGTATGATTGTCATGAAATACGGTATTTTATGATAATTTTCCCGGTATTCCAATATCAAAACCTGATTATTAATGCTTCAAATCTTCATACCTAGAGATTTACAGACAGACAAATGCTATCATTAACTTCTAGAGTACACTGGAATAATCAAGAATAGTAAATGTCATGCACAGATGACATGACAGCAGTTGTACTACCGGCATAGATTAACGAGTCATTTTTCTCTTCCTCTCTCTCTCTCTCTCTCTTTTTTTTTTTTTTTTTTTTTTTTTTTTTGCGAAAACTGTTTCCCGTTAGTTGAAATATTCGTGCGACCAGAAACTGCCCAAGGTTATGTGCATAGTTTGTGTTCCATTTACTATAATGTGCATTTGTATTTTCTTCGTTCGTTGTTGTGTTGAAATAGTGACTTTTGTATGTGCGTGTGTTTGTATATTCCTTTTCTGTTGTGTGAATGGGTGAAAGTGATTTTGCGAATTTGTGTGCATCGTGTATTGACGAGACTGTCGGAATGTGTTTCGTGGAAAATGAATACGCTTTAGGCATTATGTGTGATGGTGTATCCGTCTTTTTTCTCGTGTTTTCTTTTGCTATTGCTGTCTAGTTATTTCAATCTGGCTATCTATTTTTCTCTCTGTCTCTCTGTCTCTGTCTCTCTCTACTCTCTCTCTCTCTCTCTCTCTCTCTCTCTCTCTCTCTCTCTCTCTCTCTCTCTTCTTCTCTCTCCTCTCTCTCTCCCTCTCTCTCTCTTCTCTCTCCTTCCCTCCTCTTCCCTTCCTTCCTCCTCTCCTCCTTCTCCCTCCTCCCTTCCTTCTTCCTCCTCCCTTCCTCCTCCCTCTCTCCTCCCCTCCTTCTCCTTCTCCTTCCCGCCCCACTCCTTTTTTAACCTCATTAGAGGAAATGACTGTTCACTCGTTAAATAGACCAGTGACAAATACCCGACTGCCAGTGTGGACGATTCGAGTGGTTTGGGGCAGCAAGTTAACGCAGGATTAGTAAGCGAGATCTGTGTGTGCTTATGTGCTTCTGGGCTTGTGTGTGTGTGAGGGAGGGAGAAGGGGAGAGGGAGGGAGAGGGAGAGAGGGAGGGAGAGGGAGAGAGGGAGGGAGAGGGAGAGAGGGAGGGAGAGAGGGAGAGGGAGAGGGGGGAGGGAGAGAGAGAGAGGGGGAGGGAGAGAGAGAGAGGGGAGGGAGAGAGAGAGAGGGAGGGAGAGAGAGAGAGAGAGAGAGAGAGAGAGAGAGAGAGAGAGAGAGAGAGAGAGAGAGAGAGAGAGAGAGAGAGAGAGAGAGAGAGAGAGAAGGGCAGAGAGAGTAAGACACACACACACACACACACACACACACACACACACACACACACACACACACACACACACACACACACACACACACACATACCGGACACATATCACGACGTAGGTGCGTAGTTACCCCACTTCCGGTAATAGACAGGGGCGTAGGTTAACCCCCCCCCCTCCTTCCCCTCTCTCTCCCCTCCCCCTCTCCCCTCTCCTTTCTCTCCCTCCCTCCCTTCTTTCCCCTCTCCTCCCCCCTCCCCCGGCTAGACCAGAGAGGGGGTAGAAAGAGGTAAGGAGAAAGAAGGAAGAGATGGAGAGGATAAAGGAAAGGAGGAAGAGAGGGAGAAAGGAAGAGAAAAGAGGGAGAAAGAGAGAGACAGAAAAGACAGACAGACGGACAGACAGAGACAGAAAAGACAGACAGACGGACAGACAGACAGAGACAGAGACAAAGAGAAAACAGAGAGAAGAAAGAGAGGGAGAGAGGAATTAAGAAAAGGGAGACAGACAGACAGAGAGAGAGACAACGAGAAAAAGAGAAAGAGAACGAGACAGACGAGCAAACAGAGACACAGAAAGAGACAGAGACAGAGGCAAACAAAGA
>NC_091552.1:51914503-51924503 GCF_042767895.1 Penaeus vannamei
AACATGCAAATATACATACATACATGCATGCATACACATTCATATATTCATTCAACAAACATACACACACATACGCACATTTATTCAATCAACATACATACAAACATACGCATACATACATGCATATACATTCATTTATTAATTCAACAAACATACACACATACATACATACACATATTCACTCAACATGCATAGATACATACATACATTTATATACATTCATTTATTTATTCAACAAACATACACGCACATACATACATGCATATACATTCATTTATTAATTCAACCTACATACATACATACACATACCATACATACACACACATTTATTCATTCAACATACATAAATACAAACACACACACAAAACCAAACCACATACACAGCAATTTGGCTTCGAGTGTCACCTGTATCGATAACTGACACCGGTTCTTAATTACAGGTATGTGTGACGCGCCCACACGGAGTAAGTACCGGGCTCCAGGTACGGTAAGGGAGTGGTAAGTGGTAAGTGGTACCTACCTGACGAACGCGGGAGAGGGGGGGGGGGTAAGTGAGAGCTTCTGTGGTATTATTTTTTATTTGTTTACTTTACATTTTTGTTGTTGTATTTTGTGGTATTGTTCCTTTTATTGTTGTTCTTGTTTTCTATTTATTTATTTATTATTGTTAGTGGTAGATGGGTGTTATTTATCGAACAAACTTAATTATTTCTGTATTTGTTACCGTTAATATTCTACCTATTCAAGTTATTCATTATCATTCATGCATTTATATATTAATTTTTCTATCTATTTATCTATTTGTCTATTTAGGTTTCTCGCTATTATGTGCGTCTGTGTGTGTGTGCGTGAGTGCGTTTGCGTGAGTGTGCGTGCGACTACGGGAGAGTGTCGGTATGTATGTGTGTATATCTGTGTCTGTGCGTATATGTATGTATGCATGTGTATCTATTCGTATGTCTCCGTATCCATCGGTATGTATGATATATCTATTATATTTCATTCTTTTTATTCTTCGTAAACACTCACCTTCGAGAGAAATAATAACAAAGAAAAAAGGATAAAATGATAAACCAAATAATTAGATAACCAAATAATAAAGAATAACCAAAGAAATAATAATAACAAACCAAGATAATGATAAACCACAATAATAAAATAACAATGACCAAATAATAGATAAAGAAATAATAATGACAAATCAAAATAATGATAAACGAAGTAATAATAACCAATTAATAAATAACCAAATTAATTATAATAAACCAAAATAATAAAATCATACTAACCAAATAATAATAACGGAATAATAAAGAATAACCAAAGAAATAATCATGACAAACCAAGATAACAATAAACCAAAATAATAAAGAATAACCAAAGAAATAATAATAACAAACCAAGATAATAATAAACGAAAATAATAAGATCATAAACCAAATAACAATAACCAAATAATCAAGAATAGCCAAAGAAATGATCATAAACTATTCTTTTTCTCTCCCAAACCACCAGTAAGCAAAGGGTTAACAGGCAACAGCTGTGTCCGATGGTTGTCTGTGTATAATTATCAATCATTACACGAACCGGGCCATTATCTCGTTTTAATCGGGTTCGTCTTTGACACTTGGTGAATAAGTGTGGATAACGGTCAGTGTGTGAATTAAGGGTTGGATGGGCGTTTTGGTTTCAGGAATTTTGCTTTATTTTTTTTTTATTTACTGTTCAGAGCGTTTGTATTTTTTTATGTTTTATTAGAATTGTTTTTATTATTGTAATATTATTTTTAGTAGTAGTAGTAGTAGTAGTACTATTATCATTGTTATCATTATTGTTGTTGTTGTTATTGTTATTATTATTATTATTATTATTATTATTATTATTATTATTATTATTGTTATTATTATTATTATTATTATTACTACTATCATTATTATTATTATTATTATTATGTATATTATTATTATTATTATTATTATAGCGATTATAATAATGATAATAATAATAATAATAATAATAATGATAATAATAATAATGATAATAATAAGGAAAGCTCACAATGATCAAAATGATAAAAATAATAAGAAAAACACAACACCATTGATAAAAATGATCAAAATTAATAATAAAAAAAACACAATACCAAAGATAATCAAAGTCGACAATACCAGGAATAACACCAACACCAAGAACTTCCAGGAAAGTTCACCAATGATCAAAATGATAAAGATGATAAAAAAACACAACACCAATGTTAAAAATGACAAAAAAAAATGATAAAAAAAACACAATACCGAAGATAAAGTCGACAATACCAGGAATAACACCAAGAAGAACAACTTCCACGCGCCGTCTTGAGATCCAGCGAAGGCGAGAGAGAAAGACACAGACACGGAAATCACGGCCTAATCACGGTGAGGGGGAAGGTGAGGTGGAAGGGTGTTAATTAGGCCTATCCTAAGCTCATTACCCTCCAGTCCATCATCAGCAGGCATGCCATATGACGCGTTTTGATAGGGGGGGAGGGGGGTAAGGGGTGTTGGTGGGGGAGAGGGGAAGAAGAGGAGGTAATGGGTGGTGGGGGTGAGAAGAGGAGGTAATGGGTGGTGGGGGTAGGGGGAGAAGAGGGGTTGGTGGGGGTAGGGGGAGAGGAGGAGGGGGTGATAGTGGGGAGAAGAGGGGGGAAGAGGAGGGGAGATGGGGAGGGGAAAGGGAAGTTAGTGGGGGAAGAATAGGTGGGGATTGGTGGATGGAGAGGGGTAGGGAAGACGGTAGAGTAGAAAAGAGGTCTGAAAGGGGGTAGGGGGAAGAGGAGGAAGAAGAGGGGTTGGTGCATAAATGTGGGAGGTGGGAGAAGGGAGGAAAGGAGGAGGAGGAAGGGGTGTTGATAGAGGGAGGGTAGGGGTGTGGGGGGTGTCATAGAATGTAATGGTCATGGCTATTAGGCACTTGACACTGTCATTAATGTGCTATGTTAAAGCGAGTCGGGGTATTAATGGTTGGGGGTGGTGGTGGGGGATGATGAGGAGGGGGGGGGAGATGGCTCAATTAAGCGCCTGTATTAGTTGTTACTGTGTTTGGTAATGTTATAGTTGTATTGTTACTAATATTAGTAGATGCTTAGCAGTACTAACGTTATGACAAGACTTTTTGTAATTATCGTTATTTTTATTGTTATCATTATTATCAGTACAAGTAGTAATGCCGTAGTAGCAATAGCATTATTCTTAGAAATATTTGTATTAGTGGCGATAGTAGCAGCTGCAGTAGTAATCATAATGATAAAGGTAGTAGTACTAATAGTAATAATGATAATAATAATAATAGTAATAGTGATAATAATAATAATGATGATGATAATAATAATGATGTTGATAGTAGTAGTAGTAGTAGTAGTAGCAGAGAGAGAGAGAGAGAGAGAGAGAGAGAGAGAGAGAGAGAGACATGTATATACGCATATGTTACATAGAGAGAGAGAGAGAGAGAGAGAGAGAGAGAGAGAGAGAGAGAGAGAGAGAGAGAGAGAGAGAGAGAGAGAGAGAGAGAGAGAGAGACAGAGACAGAGACAGATAACGATAGGGAGAGTGAGAAAAAGACAGCTATTCACAAATATCAAGTATAAGTGAACAAATGACAACACGGAAACAACAGAGAAGTAGACACTGATAATAATAGCCCCAAAACAACCAAATGATGGGTAGATGATCGATGAATTGTGGGTATTAACTATGTAAACAAAAGCTGAACCAGTTATCAACATTAAGTGTAGCCAAATTAAGTTCTACCTCTCCTTCCTCTCCTCTCCCGCCCGTTCTACCTCTCCTTCCTCTCCCTCAACAAGAAAACGAAGAAAATAAACAGGAAAACTACGGAGGAAAGAAAACGAAGAAAGAAAAAAAACGAAGAAAATCAAGATAGAAAGTACGAAGGCAAGAAAACGAAGAAAATGTACAGGAAAACGGCGAAGGCAAGAAAACGAAGAAAATAAACACAGGAAAACTTCAAAGGCCTATTCGTCATATCGTTTCTTGAGGGCAAACATAACGAGAGATAACAGGTGTTCGCGTCGTATCGGTGATTAGAACCGCGACGACCTTGGCTCTTGGCTTCCTGGGGTGCCGGTGAAGTGATTATCGTCGTTTGGAATGTAAATGGTCTTTTGTATCTGTTGTTTGTGAACTGAAGAAGCTGGGAAGGGGAAAGGGAGTAGAAAGGGTTGGTATGTTTTTTATGATGTTCCCTTTGAAGTTTTTTTAATTTTTAGTTTCTCGTTTCTTTTCTCTTGTCGTTATTTCCTCGTTTCGTTCGCAGCTTTCCGTCCTTCCTGCCTTCCTGCCCTGTCCTTGTTTCCCATCACTTTCCTTCCCTCCTTTTACTCCCGCTTCCTACTGTCTTTCCTTCCCTCCCTCTCATTCTCTGTCCTTCTACCCTTCTTCCTTTCTCCTTTCCTACTTTGCCTTTCTCTCCCTTCACCTCCCACTCCGTCCTTGCCTCCCTCTCATTCTCTGTCCTTCCACCCTTCCTCCTCTGCCTCCCCCTCTCCAATCTTCTTCTCTTCCCTCTTCCTCTCATTATCTCGTCCTTCTACTCCTTCTTCCTCTCTCCCCTCCTACTCTGCCTTTTCCCCCTTCCTCCACTCCCACTGTTCCAGTTTCTCTACCTCCCTACTAGTCATTCATCTGTCCTTCTTACTCCCCCTTTCATTCCCCCGACATTTTCGTGCCTTTCCCCTCTTCCCTTCCTCCCTCCCTCCTCCTTCTCCCTCCTCCTCCTCTCTTCCTCCTCTCTCCTCCCTCCCTCCCTCCCTCCCTTCCTCTCCTCCCTTCCCTTCCTCTCCTCCCTCCTTCCTTCCCCAAAATGGCTCACTCGCTAAACAACCCAATCTTTCGGATTTATGAAACAGCAGTGTACACTTCCCGGCATTTACACCCTGTTGCCGGATCTAAACAGGCCATTACATCGTTCTCCTATTTGCATTTAATAGCGCTTGCTTGCATCGCACGGACCCGATTTGCTAGCACTATCTTGCGTACACCTAAACGGACATTGCGGTCGGTCCATAATACAGGCCTGTATACAAGGTCGAAAGTTAAGGATTATTATGCGAGATTATCACATTAGCTGACCGCGATTTCCTGTATTATTGAAACTGCAGTTGGGGGCGGGGAGGAAGCGGAGGGAAAGGAGGGGAGGAGAGGAAGGGGAAGAGAGAGGGAGATGAGAAGAGGTGAGGAAGTGGGAGAGAAGGAGAGGGAGATGGGTAGAGGAGAGTGTAAGGAGGGAAGAGAGAGGAGGGAAAGGGGAAGGGCAAGGAAAAGCAGGAGAGGGAGGGAGATGATATGATGAAAGAGAGGAGAGAGATATAATAAGGAAAAGGGAGAGGAGGAAAGAAAGGGAAAGAGAGAGGAAAGAGATGGAATACAGAGCAATGGAAAGATAAAGAAAAAGAGAGAGGCAGATAGACACACAATCTAACAGACAGACAGACAAGACCCTTACGCTCCCCAGACAGACGGACAGACAGACAGACCGACCGACCGACCTCCCACTCCCCGTTAAGTCATGCAGAAGCAGCACTGCACGGAGGCGCCTGGACCTGGACATCTGGCGAAGCTTTCAACAGAAGACCGAGATGAGGAAGAATGAGTGAATTCACACACTGGCCTCCGGTTCATTATACTCGTGCCTCATCGCGCGAAGTACGGGCGGGTTGGAGTGTGGATTTGGGTGTCGCTGAGTGAAGGTGGATTCGCGAATTTTTTGCTCTTAGTGTACCTAGTGTAAGAAGAAAGAAAAAGAAAGAAAAGAAAAAAACGGGGGAAAATGTATATCGGTGTGTGATGATTTGAGATTTTTTTTTATTGTTTAGATAGTGTGTTTACCTTTTTTTGTGTTTTATGTGGATTCGACGTCGATATGTTAGTGATGAATTAATTACAAGCCAGTACTACAAGGTAATAACACGTGTTCATATACAAGAGTCAAGACAGTGTTAAACGTATCAGTGTTCCATCAAGTTTCCCACAAAAATTACCTTTCAAACGAATAACAGACTAAGAAGTCACCGAGCAGGACGAAAACCGGAAGTTGGAATAGGGAAAGAGAAGGAAGCAGCAGACATGCAGATCGAGATGCTTGCCTGCCTGCTTGCGGATTCCAAAATGCAGCCTCGCGTGTGCTTGGCCGCCGAGGAGCAGGTGTGCTTGTGTGGGTCTTCGAGTGTGCCTGCGTGTTCGTGATTCGTAAGGTATGTAGGCCCAGATTTCTCTCTAGTGTGGATGTGGGTCTGTGAATGGAGGAATTTGGGAGAGGGGGGAGTGTGTGTGTGTGTGTGTGTGTGTGTGTGTGTGTGTGTGTGTGTGTGTGTGTGTGTGTGTGTGAGTGAGTGAGTGAGTGAGTGAGTGAGTGAGTGAGTGAGTGAATGAATGAATGAATGAATGAATGAGAGAGAGAGAATGAGAATGAATGAATGAATGAATGAGAGAGAGAGCATGAATGAATGAACGAGCGATTGTCTGTGCGTGTCCGTACGCACCTGTCCGCACGTACCTCGCAAACGCCTATCTATCCGTGTCTGCCTCCGAATCACAGCTTAACCTCCCGATTCTCTCGTAATATTTCCAGCGAATCGACTTGATGCAACGTTGGCGGTCAGTTGCATCCTCGAGTGTGAGATTTTAACGATGTTTTTTCCCCTTCGGTCGAGGAGGAAATAAGTGGTCGTTGGTCGGTGTGGTTGTGTCCTTCGGTAGTTTAATGAGATGGTTCGAGTCGTCGTTGTTTCAAGTTCGGTGGGGACGAGGCGGGGAAATAGATGGGAGATGTATTGTGAAAGGAATGGTTTGTATTTGTTGTTATTAGTATTAACTTTACTTGACTTTTAACGTTTTTTTTATTTATTTTTTGTTATTACCTTTTCTCGACTTTTAAAGTTTTTTTTTTGTCAATATTTATTTTTTGTTATTACCTTTTCTCGACTTTCAACGTTTTTTTTTTTTTTGTCAATATTTATTTTTCGTTATTACCTTTTCTCGACTTTTAACTTTTTCTTGTTTTCTTTTTGTCTGTTGGTGTTTTCGTATTTGTTTCTGTTTCTTGTACGTTTTTTTTCGTTTTTTCTTCCTTTTTCTGTTTGTTATTCTTGTCAACCATTATCCTTTTGTGACAAACAAACAAAATACGAGCTAATTTTAGCACTAGGATCTCTACATCTATAATTTTTTTTTCCGAAACACCGCGAGAGGAGAGGGGAAATAGGGGAAAAAAATCCTCCCCGTCTTTGTCTCTTTTCCCCTATCCCTCGAACGCCTCTCGTGGGAATTCGCCGCTTCTTTGCCGCGAAGAAGAAAAATATGGCTTATCTAATGCGGAGATGACAAGATTAGTCACGTGACTTCGCCAGTCGTTTGGGGGGGATAATTTTCGAGTGGTTGGAGGTGGGGGCGGGGAAGGGGGAGGGGGAGGAGGAGGGAGGAAGGGGTAGGGGCTTGGAGTGTGGGGGGAAATTCTGGGGGGAAAAAGGGGAAAGTTAAGCGGGAATCGGGGAGTAACGATGCGTACGTGCGTTCTGCGGTTCGTTGCGCCTACGCATGCATACGCACGGGGTCTGGTAGGTGTGAAAAAGGGATGCGGTCGGGATGGCTTGTACGTAATGGGTGTGGATGAGGGTGTAAATGGATGGTGTTTGGGTAAGTACATGTGTTGAGAGAGAGGGGGGGAGGAAGAGGAAGGAGAGGAGGGGGAGGAAAGGGAGGAAGGGAGATGGAGAGGGAGAGAGGGGGGGGAGAGGAAGAGAAGGAGAGAGATGGAGAAGGAGAGGGAGAAGAGAGGTGAAGAGGAAGATAGAAAAGGAAGAAAGGCAGAAAGACACGTAGACACACACACACACACGCACACACACACACACACACGCACGCACACACACACACACACACACACACACACGCACACACACGCACACACACAGACACACACACGCACACACACACACACACACACACACTCACACTCACACACACACACACACACACACACACACACACACACACACACACACACACACACACACACACACACACACACACGCACGCACACCCTGTGGTTCGGGACAAGGGGAGGCGAAAGACCCATAACCGTTATGAGGTTGCAAACAGATCCTCCTGAGATTTTGTCTTCCCGGAAACTACGACGAATTCTCGAAGGTTCTCGTAGTTGTCTGTCTGTCTGTCTTGTTGCCATGGAAACGTGGTGGAGGCGAAGACAGTGGTCTTGGGTTTATGTTTTACTTGGGGGGTTTGTTTTAAGGGGTTTGGTGTGTGTGTGGGGGAGGGGGGGGGTTGATGTTTCTGTATGTAAGTATGACTGTGTCTGTCTGTCTCGGTTTTCTCTCTCTCTCTCTATCTCTCTCTCTCTCTCTTCTCTCTCTCTCTCTCTCTCTCTCTCTCTCTCTCCCTCTCCCCTCTCCCTCCCCTCCCCTCCCCCTCCCTCCCCCTCCCCTCTCCCACTGCCTCTCCCTTTCTATCCCTCCCTCCCCTGCGTGTGCATTCCCCCTCCCCTCCCCCTCCCACTCCCTCTCCCTTTCTATCCATCCCCTCCCCCTGCGTGCATTCCACCCCTCCCTCCCTCCCCCTCCCCTCTCCCACTCCTCTCCCTTTCTATCCCTCCCTTCCCACCCGCGTGCATTCCCACTCCTCCCTCCTCCCTCTCCTCCCCTCCCTCCCCCTCCTCCTCCTCCCCCCTCCTCCTCTCCTCCTCCTCCTCCTCCCTCCTCCTCCTCCCCCTCCCTCCTCCTACTCCCTCCTCCCTCCCCCTCCCTCCCCCTCCTCCCCTCCCCTCCTCCTCTCCCCCTCCTCCTCCTCCCCCTCCTCCCCCTCCTCCTCCTCCTCCCCCTCCTCCTCCCCCCCCTCCCCCTCCCTCCCCCTTCCCCCGGGCGGCCGTTGCTCCTCCTCTGCTCCCGGAGGCGAGAGGGACACGCGAGAGGCAGCATCCTTAAGGAGCGCCTCATCTCCTGCGCTCAAGGACGCTGCCTTCCTTTCGCCTCTGCTTCCGGTTCCTGAAGGAGGGGAGGAAGGGTGGAGGGGGGGTGGAGGGTAGGAAGGGGGAGGGGGGGAGAGGAGGGGTAAGGGGTTTGAGGGGAGGGAGGTGTCGGGAGGTGGAGGAGGAGGGAGGGTGGAGGGAGGAGGGGGGTAAGGGGGTTGGAGGGGGGGTTGAGGAGGTGAAGGTGGAGGAGGAGGAGTAGGGGGTGGTGGAGGAGGACGGGGGTGGAGGGAGGAGGAGGAGGACGGGGAGGGAGGAGGAGGAGTAGGGGTGGTGGAGAGGATGGGGGTGGAGGGAGGAGGAGGAGGACGGGGATGGAGGGAGGAGGAGGAGGAGGAGGAGGAGGAGGGGACGAACGCGCCACCTGGTCGGTCGGAAGCCGCCGACGGGACCACTTCCGCGAAAGTGTGCGTGCGTGTGTGTGTGTGTGTGTGTGTGTGTGTGTGTGTGTGTGTGTGTGTGTGTGTGTGTGTGTAGAAGGATTTCTTCCTGGTTTTGCCTACCTCTTTTTATCTCTTTCTTTTCCCTGCCTCCCATTCATTTCTCTTATTTCTTCGTCTTTCTCTTCCTCTCTTGTCTTTCGTCCCCCTTTCTCCCAATTGTCCCTCTCCTTCCTCCTTTCTTTTCACTTCCTTTCTCTTCCGTTTCTCTTCTTTTTTCATTTCCTCTCTGTCTCCTCTTTATCCGTTCCTCTCACTTTTCTTTTTCTTTTCTCCCCCCCCTCCTCTGTCCCACCATCTTTCCTTCTCCTCCTTTCTTTCTCAATCCATCTCCTTATCTTCTCTTTCCCCCACCCTCCCTTTCCCTCTCCTCTCTCCTCCCTCTCTCTTCTCCCTTCCCATCCCTCCCTATCATACCTTGATACTCTCCCCTTCCATCCCTTTCTCCATTTTCTCCCTATCCTTCCCTCCTTTCCTCTCCCTTCCCCCCCAATCCTACCATGACACTCTTTTCCCTTCCATCT
>NC_091552.1:51929503-51939503 GCF_042767895.1 Penaeus vannamei
TTCTTCTTCTCTTCTTCTTTCTCTTCTCTTTCTCTTCTCTTCTTCTTCTTCTTTCTCTTCTCTTCTTCTCTTCTCTTCTCTTCTTCTTCTTCTCTTCTTCTTCTTCTTCTTCTCTTCTTCTTCTCTTCCTCCTTCCTCCCTCTCCTCTCCGTCTCTTCTTCCCTCTTTCCTTCCCCTCCTCTCCCTCCCCTCCTCCCTGCCTCCCACACTCACCCACCCAACCACTCTCTATTTATCTATTTTTCGCTTTCTTTGCCTCTCTTTCTCCTCGCTTTAGAGATGACGTAACACCATCATTGCTGGTTAGAGCGATGCAAGGTCGGCTTTCAGGCCGCTGGAGGAGGAGGAGGTGAAGGAGGAGGAGGAGGTGGTGAAGGAGGAGGAGGAGGTGGAAGGGGAGGAGGAGGGGAAGGAGGAGGTGGTGAAGGTGGAAGGGGCGGAGGAGGAGGAGGTGGTGGTGGTGGAAGGGGACGAGGAGGAGGAGGAGGTGGTGGTGAGGTGGATGGAAGAGGAGGAGGAGGAGGGAGGTGGAGGTGGTAGAGGCGGATGAGGGGGTAGAATGGCAGAGGGAGGAGGAGGAGGGAGAGATGCAGCAAGAAAGAACGAGGGAATGAAAGGAACAAAAAATGAGGATAGGAGAAGGCAGAGAGAGACCGAGAGCACGAGAGAAATACAAAAGAAAGGATAAAATAGAGACAGACAAAGTAGACAAATGAGAAGAACAAAACAGTCATCAGGAGAAAGGGAAGAGAAAGACCGAACACAACAGAAGCCCCCCACCCGAACGCCAGGCGAGGGAGCGCGGGCGTGGGTGAGGGCGTGTGGGACTCCCTCGTGTGGGCGTTATTTACGATCCGTGGGCGCGAGATGGACGCTGTCACTCTGGCCCCGCGGCTGCTAGGGCGTCTCTCTCTCTCTCTCTCTCTCTCTCTCTCTCTCTCTCTCTCTCTCTCTCTCTCTCTCTCTCTCTCTCTCTCTCTCTCTCTCTCTCTCTCTCTCTCTCTCTCTCTCTCTCTCTCTCTCTCTCTCCCTCTCTCCCTCTCTCTCTCTCTCTCTCTCTCTCTCTCTCTCTCTCTCTCTCTCTCTCTCTCTCTCCTCTCTCTCTCCCCTCCTCCCTCCTCAGTCCTTTCTTCCCCCTTCCACTTCCTCACTCTCTCCACTTCTTCCTTCTTTCCCTTCCTCCCTCCTTTCACTTCCCTCTCCCTTTCCCAGTCTTTCTCCCTCCCTCCCTCCACTTCCCTCCCTTTCCACCTTCATTCATGTTCCAAGTACGCCCTTACATTGACCCTTCCCCGCCCACACGCCCATCCACCCATCACGTCTAAGAGTTTGGGCGGAGGTTGCCTAAGTACTACAATTACCCCTTTTTCTACGTTTTTTGACTTACGATGCTTGGCCTCTCACTGCCGTCTTCTACCTGTCTTCCTCTTCTTCTTTTTCCTGTTCTCGTTCTTGTTGTTGTTCTTTTTTCTTCCTGATCTTCATTTTCTTCTTTTTCTTCTTCCTCTTTTTCTTTTTCCTCATTTTCTTCTTCTTCGTCCTCTTCTTCATCTTCCTCGTCTTCTTCTTCTTCCTCGTCCTCTTCTTTTTCCTCGTCCTCTTCTTCTTCCTCGTCCTCTTCTTCTTCTTCCTCTTCTTCTATTTCTTCTTCCTTTTCCTCCACTTCTTCTTTCTCTTCTTCGTCTTCTTCTTTTTAGGCCGTATTATCCAGGAAGTTCTTTTGGTGTTGTTGTTGCGAAATATGTATATGTATGTGTGTGTGATGATATACATGTATGTATGAGTGCTTCTTTTTTTTTTGGGGGGGTGGGGGGTGGGGGGAGTGTAGTTCTCTGTAATCTCCCATCATTCTCTCTCTCTCTCTCTCTCTCTCTCTCTCTCTCTCTCTCTCTCTCTCTCTCTCTCTCTTCTCTCTCTCTCTCTCTCTCTCTCTCTCTCTCTCTCTCTCTCCCTCTCCTCTCTCTCTCCCTCTCTCCTCTCCCTCTCCCTCTCCTCTCTCTCCCTCTCTCCTCTCTCTCTCTCCCTCCCTCCCTCCCTCTCTCTCCCTCCCTCTCTCTCTCTCCCTCCCCCTCCTCCCTCTCCTCCCTCCTCCCTCCTTCCCTCTCTACTCTCTACCTCCCTCCCTCCTTATTTTGGCCTTTGTTTCTCTCCTTGTTGTCTCCTCGACGCATGTATATTGCATCTCCTGTTTCTCCCCAAACACAGAACTAACCCCTTTTAAGGTCTTTCTTCCTAATTAAATCTCGAGGAATTTATAAGCTTTATCCACTCGTCGCTGCAGGATGTTTTATTCCGTTGCAGGATGGCGAGGGTGATGAGCCGTTGCTGCTACTGGTGTTTTTTTTTTTTTAAGCTGAATTTTTTGTGTTTGTTTTGTTTCGTTTCGGGGGGTCTGTTGCGTATGTGAGACTTCATTTTTTTTTTGTTATGGAGTAGGATTTGTAGATGGGAAGATGTATGCTGTATACGTGTGTGTATGTGAGAGAGAGAGAGAGAGTGTACATGCGTGTGTGTGCGTGTGTGTGTGTGTGAGAGAGAGAGAGAGAGAGAAAGAGAGAGAGAGAGTGTGTGTGTGTTTGTGTGTGTGTGCGTGTGTGTGTGAGAGAGAGAGAGAGAGAGAGAGAGAGAGAGAGAGAGAGAGAGAGAGAGAGAGAGAGAGAGAGAGAGAGAGAGAGAGAGAGAGAGTGTGTGTGTGTGTGTGTGTGTGTGTGTGTGAGAGAGAGAGAGAGTATGCATGCATGCGTGTGAGTGTGTATCTATCTGCCTGCCTCTTCTATCTGTCTGCCATCTCTATTCCGTCCGTCCGAGAAGCACGAAATCCCCTCCACAAGCGCCGAGGGAATCCGACACGGCCTCCGTCCTCGCCGCCGCCGCCGCCGCCGCCGCACGAGGGACTCCCCCTTCGCGCAAATGGCCCGCCGATCACTGCCTTTTTCGCCCGGGACTTCCGCCGTCGTCCGTCCGTCCGGGAGTGTGTCTGTCTTGTCTGTCTGTCTTGTCTGTCTTTCGCCCGCCTCTGTCCGTCTGTCTGTCTGTCTTGTCTGTCCGTCCATTCCTTCGCCCGCCTCTGTCTGTCTCTGTCTGTCCGTCTGCCTGTGTGTCAGTTCCTCTGTCTCCTCGTTTGTCTATCCGTTTCTTCCTTCCTCCGCCCGTCCGTCTGTCTGTCTCTGTTTGTCCGTCAGTCTGTCTCTCTGCCCGTCTGTGTGTCAGTCAGTTCCTCTGTCTCCTCGTCTGTCTATCCAATTCTTCCTTCCTTCGCCACCCGTCTGTTTATCTCTGTCTGTCCATCCACTCCTCCAACTGTCCGTCCGTCTGTCTATATCTATCTATCCGTCTGTCTGTCTATCTCTGTCTCTCTGTCTATCTCCGTCTATCCGTCTGTCTGTCTCTGTCTCTCCGCCCACTCCTCCAATTGTCCGTCCGCCGTCCGTCTGCCTCTCCGTCCGTAAGTCCTTCCCTCGTCCGCCGTCCGTAAGTCCTCTCCTGTCCTTCCCTCGTCCGTAAGTCCTTTCGTGTCCGTCTGCCTCTCCGTCCACAAGTCCTTCCCTCGTCTGCCTCTCCGTCCGTAGGTCCTTTCCTGTCCGTCTGCCTCTCCGTCCACAAGTCCTTCCCTCGTCCGTCCGTCGTCCGTAAGTCCTTCCCTCGTCTGCCACTCCGTCCGTAAGTCCTTCCCTCGTCCGCCGTCCGTCTGCCTCTCCGTCCGTAAGTCCTTTCTTGTTCGTCCGTCGTCGGTCTGCCTCTCCGTCCGTAAGTCCTTCCCTCGTCTGCCACTCCGTCCGTAAGCCCTTCCCTCGTCTGCCTCTCCGTCCGTAAGTCCTTCCCTCGTCCGCCGTCCGTCTGCCTCTCCGTCCGTAAGTCCTTTCTTGTTCGTCCGTCGTCGGTCTGCCTCTCCGTCCGTAAGTCCTTTCTTGTTCGTCCGGCGTCCGTCCCACGAGGGGAATCGCCGCCCCTTAGCGGATTGGTCGTTCGTGCGGGACGGATTAGCGCGCGTCCAGACCGATGCGGTAATCCTTGGCTCGCTCTTGCGTCGTCTCTCCTCGTGTCTCCTTTCCCTTGTTCGCTCTTTCTCTCTTTCTTCCTGTCTTTTTTTCTTTCTTTCTTCTTGTTTTTCTTTCTGTTTGTCTGTCTGTCTTTCTTCCTGTCTTTCTTGTTTTTCTTTCTTTCTTTCTTGTTTTTCTTTCTGTCTCGTACTTTCTTACTTTCTTCCTGTCTTTCTTTCATTCTTTTTTTCTTTCTTTCTTTTGTTTTGTTTTTCTTTCTTTCTTTTCTTCATTTTTTCTGTTTTTCTTTTTTCTTTCGTGTTCTTTCTTTCTCTTATTCTCCGTGTTTCTTCCATTTCCCCCTTCTTCACGTTGCCTCTTCCCTCCTTCGCGTTCTTTCCCTCCTCCTCTTCCCGTTTTCTTTTCTCTTCCACTTCCCCTCCCTCTACCTCTTCTCAGTCTCCCTTCCTTCCTTTCTCTCTTCCCCTTGTCCCTTTTCCCCTTTCTCTCTCCCCTCCTCTTCGCCCATTTCTCTTTTTTTCTTTTCCTCTCCCTCTTCTTTACTTCCTTCTCCTCTTCCCTCCTCCCCCTTCCCCTCCCCTTGTCCACTTCCCTCTTCCCTTTCCCTTCTCCCTGAATTCTTCACGACCCCGCCCCTTCCCCCTTCTCAAGCCCCCTACCCCTCTCCTTGTCCACTCACCCCCGTCACTTTCCCCTTTTCTCCCTACCCCCCACTCCCCACCCCTTCTCCTTTCCTTTCCCTCCTTCCCTTCCTTTACTCTCTCCTTCTACCCCCAACCCCTCCCTTGTCCCCCCTTCCCTTGCCCCCCTTCCTCAACCCCTCCCTTGCCCCCCACCCCCACCCCTTCCTCGACCCCCTCCCATTTCCCTCCTCCTACCCCAGCCCCCCTTCCTCAACCCCTCCCTCCTCCCTCCCCCTTCCCTCCTCCTCCTCCCCTCCCAGTACCCGGAACACCCATGTCGCGAGACGTATAGCCTTCCTCGCTGCTCCATTTCCTCCCATTTCCTCCCATGTCCAAGCAGCAGGGTAATGGCGGCGCTGCTGATGGGGACTGATCGTTGGCTAAGCGGGGGACATGGGCTTTGGGTGTCTTTATTCGTGGGTGAGGGCTGGGGGCGGGGTGGGGGGGTGGGGGAGGTGGAGGGGGTTGTGTGTTGGGGGTGGGTGGGAGGGGGGAGGGGGGGAGGTTGTGTGTGTGTGTGTGCGTTTGTGGGTGTGTGCGATTTTGTGTGTATTTATGCATATGTAAATGCGTGTATGTATGTACGTATGTATGTATGCGTGTGTACAAATTCATACGGTGTATAGATTCATTCACTTACATATCCATGAACTTACTGTTATTTCCCTCATTTAATTTTAACAAATGAATGTCATGCCATAATCTATTAAGTTTTAATAGATAATGACGTAGCAGATAAACCTGATAATGACTCCAGGGGAATCGTCATCATCATCACCATCACCATCATTAATATTATCATAATCATTACTTTCATTACCTCTTTTTATTACGGGTACAATACATGTATTTCACTCGACACAAACACACACACGCACACACACAAACACACACACACAAACACACACACACACACACACACACACACACACACACACACACACACACACACACACACACACACACACACACACACACACACACACACACACACACGTACACACACGTACACACACACACGGACAAAATAAGATTGACAGCCATGAGATGATTGTCCAAAGTGAGAGTACAGGTTGTGGCTGAATGGCTCCGGGTAGGGGGGGGGGGTGAGAGGGTGAAGGAGGAAGCATACAGGAAGTGAAGAAGAGAAGGAGAGAGAGAGAAGGAAGAGAAGGAAGAGAGAGGGGGGGAGGGAAGAGGAAGAGGGAAAAAGAGAGAGAGAGTAAGAGAGACAGAGAGATGGAAAAAGGGAGGTAGAGGAGGGAAAGAAAGAAAAAAAGAGGGAGTGAGAGATAGATAGATAGAGAGAGAGATAACACATGATAATAAAAGACAACCCGGACTATGGCAAAGGGAAGGGGGAAGGGGGAGGGGATGGTACTCCCCCGTGGTACTTCCATAGTGAAAGGGGAAGGGGGAGGGGGAGGGGGGGGGGAGCGCCCGTGACGAACAGGTTTCCGCCGAAAAATTGAAAGCGACGCGTGCGGTTTTTTTTTTTTTTTTTTTATAGACCTATGGCGTTTTATGTTTTTTTCTTTCTTTCTTTTTCTTTTTGACCGGCTTTTTTTTCTTTGTTTTTCTATACCTACGGCGTTGTTTTATAATATAATTAAACGTACGGCGTTTTCTTAGACCTATGGTGTTTTTTTTTCTATACCTACGGCGTTGTTTTATTTTATTATTATATATATATATATATATATATATATATATATATATATATATATATATATATATATATATATATATATATATATATGGACCTACGGCATTTTCTTAGACCTACGGCGTTTTTTAGAACTGCAACTTTTTTTTAGACCTATGGCTTTTTTTTTCGTTTTCTATAGACCTACGGCGATTTCATGGACCTACGGCTTTGTTTTCGTTTTATGTAGACCTACGGCGTTTCCCTAGATCTACGGCTTTTTTCGATTTCTATAGACCTACGGCGATTTCATGGACTTACGGCGTTTTTTAGTTCGTTTTATATAGACCTACGGCGTTTCCTTACACCTACGGCTTTTTTCGTTTTATATAGACCTACGGCGATTTCTTGGACCTACGGTTTTTTTTTCGATTTCTATAGACTTACGGCGTTTCACTAGACCTACGGCTTTTTTCGTTTTCTATAGACCTACGGCTTTTTTCCTTTTCTATAGACCTACGGCTTTTTTCGCTTTCTATAGACCTACGGCGTTTCACTAGACCTACGGCTCTTTTCGTTTTATATAGACCTAGGGCGTTTCCTTGGACCTACGGCGGCGCCCACTCGGGAGGCTTCCGACCGCAGGGCGACAGGGGAGCGAAAGGCCATCCACCAACTTCCTTCAGCGTCGGATATCGTGTGCTTTGGCTCGGTTTATTGGCTCCAGAAAGGACGATGGAGTAATTGGAGGAAGAAGAAAGATGAATAAGAAAAAAAGGGAAGGGTGGTGAAGTGTCGTTTTGGTGGGGAAGTTTTTTTTTCGGTCTTCGTCTTGTTTGTTTTGTTTTGGTGGTTGTTTTGGGGTTTTTGTTCTCGGTCGTCTTCGTTTTCGGTTTCGTTTTCACTGCATTATAAGTGTGTGTATGTGCGTGTGTGTGTGTATATATATATATATATATATATATATATATATATATATATATATATATATATATATATATTTGTATGTGTGTGTGTCTGTGTATTTTTGTTTATGATGTATGTAGTTACTTGTGCACACAGACACACACACACTCATATCCCTTCCTTAACCCCTTCCCGCCCCTTCACCCACCTTCTCCCCCTCCTCACCATCCATCATTCTTTCCATCCCCCCTCCCCCTTCCTCCCCCTTTTACCTCCCCTCCTTCCCTCCTCCCTCCCCCCTGTTACCCCCTCCTTCCCTGTGTTACCCCTCCTCCCTTCCTCCCTCCCCCCTGTTACCCCCTCCTTCCCTCCTCCCTCCTCCATCCCCCTGTTAACCCCTCCTCCCCTCCCCCTGTTACCCCCCTCCTCCCCTCATCCCTCCCCCTGTTACCCCCTCCCTCCCTCCCACCCCCTTTTACCACCCCTCCTTCCCTCCCCCCCCCACCCCCTCCCCCTCTCCTCTAAATACCTGCCATTTGCCTCACCTTCTCTGCCGGAAGCTCACCTGTCAGCCTCGCGCTTGCTTGGGGTTCCTCGCCCGCCGCTGCTGCCAGGCGAAGGGGGTCGCGGCCGGGAGGGCAGGTGTCGGTTGGTCTGTCTGTCTGTCTGTCTGTCTGTCTGTTGATGTGTGTGTGTGTGTGTGTGTGTGTGTTTGTGTGTGTGTGTGTGTGAGTGTGTGTGTTTGTCTGTCTGTTGGTGTCTGTGTGTGTGTGTTTGTCTGTCTGTTGGTGTCTGTGTGTGTGCGTTTGTCTGTCTGTCTGTGTCGGTATATGTGTGTGCGTTTCTGTCTGTTTGTCGGTGTCTGTATGTGTGTGTGCGTTTGTCTGTGTCTGTCTATCGATATCTGTATGCGTGTGTGCGTTAGTCTGTGTCTGCCTGTCAATGTCTGTATGTGTGTGTGCGCTTGTGTCTGTACGCCAGTATGGAAAGTCCGGCAGATGCACACCCGAGATTTTTGTTTGAGTTCCCGTTTGCACACCTGAGTAATTAACGACAAAAAATGAAAGGGCGTGACAGGTAGATGATTTTTTTTTTTAGTCCCCCCTAAATAAAAACAACAGTAATTAGTAACAAAAGTTTTCTTGGCATATCAGCTATCGAATATGTTAATTACCCTCAAAAGCAATTACTTACTCTGGCTTGTGATGCATAAAATAGCTTTGTTTGAAAGCTTTAGTTTACATTTTACGTGTTTAAGTCAGAAGAGAGAGAGAGAGAGAGAGAGAGAGAGAGAGAGAGAGAGAGAGAGAGAGAGAGAGAGAGAGAGAGAGAGAGAGAGAGAGAGAGAGTGTGAGTGAGTGAGTGAGTGAGAGAAAGAAAGAGAAAGAGAGAGAGAGAGAGAGAGAGAGATCTATGAACAAGCTTTCGGTCGCGACTTACCACAGCCAAAAGAATACACTTTATCCGGATTTTAAATCATGAAAAGGCCGGACTGCAATCAAAGGTAGTTAACGACCAAAATAATTATGTGATATCGATATGGAAGGGAGGAATTTACGAATAGTTTTAAGGACGTTCAAACATTTTGTTATCTGAAAAAAATGTGCTTTTGAAATGCTCACTTAGTAACCGTGGCACACTGCACACTTTATTTTATTAATCTATTTTTTGTGCACACCCGAGATCTTGTTGAAAAGTGTCGTACTTTCCATACTGGTCTGTATGTCTGTTTGTCTGTCTGGCTATCGGTCCTTATGTCTGTTTTCTTCCTATTTTTTCTTCTGTTAGGTTCTTCTATTTTTGCTGTTTGCTATTTTCATATTTTTCCTTCTACCCTTTCAATTTTTCTTCGGTTTTTCATTTTTCTCGTGGTTTCCTTTTGTTTAAACAGAAAACACACAAAAAAGAAACACAAGACAGAAGAAACAAGAAAGAGAAACGTAAAACAAAAATAAACGAAACGGAAAAAAAGAGCCGAAACAAAATCGTGCAAACTCGAAACGACCACGAAACGGAAGTTCGGAAAAGTGGCGATGATCTTCCTCCGTTTTCTGTTCGTAATTGACGCCTTTGCTGGTGATTGGGGGTGACTATTATGAAAGACAAGAATTTTGATAATAGTCATAATGGTACTGGTTGATACTATACAGCTGTAGTAACGGGTAATATGCTATGTAATATACTTGCAAATACCAATAACATTTTTGTAGTACATCTATGTACGGTATTAATAGTAATGAATGATATTAATTGAAGATAATTAAGATTGTAATAGTCATTCTAGTGAACTCAAGGTAATGATATTAATTAGTAACGTAACTTCAATTTTAAAAAACAATGAGACGGTAATGAATAAAACAGCTGATTGATAGGCCTAGCAATGGTTAAATAACAACAGGTAAACACACCTGCGTAGTGTACTATTATCGTAAAGGGGTGACAGTAGTACACCTGAGGGCACAGGTGAGACCGGAAGTCATGTCGATTTAAAATCCAAGGTGGCATGACGAAGGTTTATCTACTGATATCACGCACGGATCAAAAATTCCTCGATTGACTTGTCAGGTTCGATATTTTGGATTCATCGTCAGCCATATTCGATGATAATTGTTTTTTTTCCGATTATTCTATGATCTATAGTTATTTATTATTCTTTTATAGAGTGATATTGATGTTTTGTCGATATCAGTAACGTATGAAGACATACGACTTCTTGTAAACAATTAATAATTCAATAATGGAACTCTTAAATCAAATCATTATTA
>NC_091552.1:51942003-51944503 GCF_042767895.1 Penaeus vannamei
ATACTCGAATATTCAACCATAAAAAAATCATGCAATGGAAAGCAATTACTCAAAACTGATATCGTAGAATCACACTCACCCGAACCATCATAAAAAAAAAAAAAAAAAAAAAAAAAATGATATAACGCATTTTATCCTAATCATTACGTGTATCACCGTATATCATTTACGATTTATTAACTTCGGGTGCGATACAGGTTACACAATACACAATACATAATACATTCTCGCGTATAGTAGTTATCACAATAATACCTTTTGTAAAACGTTTAGCTTCTCCTTTCTCTCCGCCTCTCTCGCCTCCAACAATACATCAAACGACCTGTCACAGCAGACAACGAACTCATTATTAACTCTAAAAAGCAGTTTACTCCCACAAACCATCCTGCTTCCTCACTATCGCTTTCTGCTATGGTTGTTTCGACACTTAATCACAGGCTGTGTATTTTTTTTTTCTTCTTAGGCCTCCGTTTCGAAAGTCATTTATCTTGTGTATCGTGTCTGAACTGTATAGAAGAAATGGATACGTAGTGTATAGTTAAGAAAGGGACTTGGGTATTGTTTAAGTTCTTGTGGAGAATCGAGTGTTGTGTGTTTGTCTTTAACTTCGCAAATTTCACTTTTATTCAAGATATTTCTGTTTGTGTTTTGGTACAGATAGATAGATGAATAGATTAGATAGGCGGGTGCGATTATATTTGTGTAATTGTCTGTAATTGTCTCTAATAGTTCTTTCCTTTCTCTTACAGGTAAGAAAACGTTTTGTCTACAAGATTCAGAAGGGACTTGGAGTGTGAGTATATTTTTGTAAAACCTCAGAAGGCTTGTAAGTGAATGTTAGTGAATGGTAAAAGCAAAAGGCTGACTTGTTTATTTATATAAATGCTGTTATTGTCTTTTTACACATTTGAGTGGATGCACACACACACACACACACACACACACACAAACACACACACACACACACACACACACACACACACACACACACACACACACACACACACACACACACAAACCCTCACACATACAAAACATGAAAGGCATAAAATCCAAGGGCACCCACACGTGAAAATCGTACCAACAACAAACGAAAACAAAAACAATAACAAAGCCCCAGGACAAGTGAACCCTCCTTAGCGTTAAGGAATTCTTCGTGCCTCGGGTGAACAACAGCAGTAACAACAAAAAACATGAAAGCGGTGTCTTCTAGGGAGCGAAGGATTGGAAGGAAAGGGTAATAACGGAAGAGTAACGATAACACTTGATGACAAAATGATGATAATTAGAAAGACCTAAACACTTTTCCTCAAGTGATGCGGAACGAAGGGGAGGGGGAGGGGCGAGGGGTGGGGGGGAGGAAGAGTGAACTTGAAAATATAACAATTAGTGAAAAAAAAAATGTACACACACACACACACACACACACACACACACACACACACACACACACACACACACACACACACACACACACACACACACACGACCGTTTTGATGATATAGCAGATAATTAACGATATGCATATTTATTTTTAAATGTATGTGTTTTTACCACTTGCTTAAGTTTAAATGTCGATGTTAAAGTATACGCCAAGTATGTATTATAATAATTTTAATAAGGTAGATAATATCATAATGATATTGAAGTTAAACGCTTATGATATCCCTTGCATATAAGAACATCCAAGTTAAAATGACGGAGATATACGCCAAAGAAATACTATTGATAATTTCATTGACATAACAGATAATACCAAAATATTCTTCAAGCTAAAATACCACACATAAACATACCTTGGCTTACATGAAGATCATCTCAGTAAAATGTCGAAGATAGAGTTAAAGTAAAAAAAAAAAAAAAAAGAAAAAAAAAATGTCCGAGTCGAAACCCATCTCTGAAACGTAAACAGGAAATGCCCAATTGGTCGTTCATCCTCCTGCAACAATTAAATCGTGCAGCTCCCGACCAAACGCCTTGGGGAAATGCATTTAGTTCCGTAAAGAGATTATTAAGAGCCGGTAATGACGGAGGAGGCTTAATTACTTACTTTTGTGAAGCCCCTTTTCCTTGCGGAGTTAAGGGAGGCTTCGGTCCACTGGTTCGAGGGATTGTGAATCGCTGGCGGTTCATTTGCCTCTAGAGGTTTCTTTTGGGGGAAAGACTTGGTCAGTAGCAACTCCAGGAGGTGTCATGGCGTCTGATTCTACTTTTGGAAAAAAATAAGCACATGGGGTTTATTTTGATGACGTCACAAAAGTTGCTTTGTGAATAGGGTCGATCATTTGGGTCTTTTCAATGTTCAAAAAGGATGGAAAAGAATGATTTTAATCTTTATATTTTCATCGAACAATCATCAAAACACGCCATGACACCTCCTCGAGTTGCTACTGACCGAGCCTTCCCCGGTGTCGTTAGCTTGTCTTCGTCTTAACTCGGGTTTCTCGGTTTAAAGAAGTGAATGCTCGTGCATGGTGAAAGCAAAAGGACTGATCTGCT
>NC_091552.1:51947003-51959503 GCF_042767895.1 Penaeus vannamei
TTTGAGTACGTGTGTGTGTGTGTGTGTGTGTGTGTATGTGTGTGTGTGTGTGTGTGTGTGTGTGGTAATAGTTTTGTATGTGTATATGAGGAGAGGTAAGTAAAAGAAAGACGTATGTATGTGTGTGTTAGTATGTGTGCGTGTATAGAGAGAGAGAGAGACAGATTGACAGATAGATACAGAGAAATGGACAATGAGAGGAAGAGAGAGAGAGAGAGAGAAAGAAAGAAATAGAGGAAGAGAGAGAGAAAAAAAAAGAAAGAAAGAGAGAAAGAAAGAGAGGAAGAGAGAGAGAAAGAAAGAGAGGAAGAGAGAAAAAGAAAGAGAAAGAGATTGAAAACGATCCAGATATAGCGATACATTGTATAGATCCCACACGAGACAGCGCCAGCACCGCAGCCACAAATGAGTAACCATCCTATTCCCTCAATTACTCTTTCCTCTTCTTTTTCCTCTTCCTCTTTCGTCCACAGATCCAAAAAGCAGCGAATCCGGTATCCAATCTCGCCGCTACGAAGGATTACAGGAATTATGAAACTTAATAGGCGAAACAGCTGACTTGAATAGGCGAAACAGCTGACTGGGCAACAGCATTTTGTTTCGATCCAATTTTGATCTCATTTAAATCGGGTTTGATTCTTTGTTTTGGTTACAGTTAATTTATTTTAGGTTTTGAGAAAGACATTTAAAAAATCGTGGTTAATATTGTCTTGAAATTCGCGAGAATGTTCTAAATTCGACAATTTCTGGAAGTTTCAGAACGTTATTTGATAGATAAGAAATATATAATGAGAAAAATCCCATCATGTGATATTAACAGATATTAAATGAAGAATCCGATCATGTGATATTAACAAATACCAAATGAAGTTTCCTATCATGTAATATTAACAGATACCGGATTGATATAATTACCATAAAGTCACTCACTCGCGGAAATCATTCATGTGCTTGGCTTCCCATTGGCTGCAATGCGTGATCGAAGTGTTGCCATTGAGGGGTCAGTCCACGCCCAAAAAGCGGTGTTATTGGCTCCAGTTCAGTCGAATGTGGTGTGCCTTGTGGCTCGATACGGTTTGTATGTGTTGGGGTTTGGTGTGTAGTTGTGTCCTGAATTGATGTGTGTGTGTGTATATTCTTAAGTTGACTTTTTTGTCTTTCTCCCTCCCTCCCTCTCTCTCCTCCCTCTCCTCCTTTCCCTTCCCCTTCTATTCCCTCCCCTCTCCCTTCCCTTCCCTCTCCTCTCCCTCCCTTCCTTTCCCCTCCCTTCCCCTCTCCTTTCCCTCTCCCTCTCCCTCTCCCTTCCCCTCCCTTCCCCTCTCCCTCCCCTCCTACCCATCCTCCTACACTTTTATACTAAACTACTTACATAATAGTTTAGGATTAGTTCAGTCACCCCTATAGATAGAATATCCGTTACCATTTCAATAAATTCAGTCACGCCTATAAACATTTACATACGTCACCGTTTCAACCCCTCTTACGAATGTGAAACTGGATAACGAAACCCCGAAACAAGCTACTACGTGATAAATGAATGAATCACGATGACTCATTAACTCATTAATTACCCATCCCTTGCTAATTCGCTAATGGGCGCAAGTGTTCGTTAATAGCTTTGTGAGGGCGAGGGTGTCCTGTGCTTGTGAGGGAAGGAGGGGGAGAGAGAGGGAAGGAAGAAGGGAGAGGGGAGAGTGGGATGGAAGGGAGAGGGAAGGAAGGAAGGAAGGAAGGAAAGAGGGAGAGGGAAGAAGGGAGAGAAAGAAGGAAGGAAGGAGAGAGAGAGAGAGGGAAGGAGGGAGAGAAAGAAGGAAGGAAGGAGAAAGAAAGAGGGAAGGGAGGAACAGGGGAGAGGGAAGGAAGGAAGGAAAGAGAGAGAGGGAAGAGGGGAAGGAAGGAAAGAGGTGGGGAGAGAGAGAGTTAAGAGTGGAGGGAGGGAAGGGGAGACGGAAGAAAGGAGAAGGAACTTGAGAGAGCGAGAGAGAGAGAATGAATCAATGAATGTACGAATGTATATAAGTGTACATTTATGTGTATGAATGGCGTGCGCGTGTATGTGTGCGTATGTGTATGTGCGTGTCTGTGTGTAATTACTCCAGTTATTGCTCCCTGTGCGCCGTTGGTCAAGAAAAGAGACGGAAATCCACAGAAAGAAAGATATCTGGATTTCCGTAATGACGATATATCATTTTTTTTTTTTTTTTATTATTATTAGCGGTCAGTTTCTTATCGACGGAAGATCAGAAGGAAGGAGTCCAAGCAGAAAGAAAAAGACTCGAGTGGATAGACCTCTTATCGAGACCGTTATAAGCCGTTCGAAATGTTTGTTTAACCGACCGAGACCAACTTTTGCGCGCGCGTCGGTTCAAATAATTATTTCGGCGGTGAAAATATCCCGATATTTGGGACTGAAATGGCGCTCTTGCTTGAGTTACTCTTTTGAGAATGGTGAAGAAAAAAATCCTCCATCATATTTTTGGTTTTGTTCAAGTTTATCATTTGGGGTTAACGCTTTATTTTAATAAGTGATTCGGCCAAATGGAGATTGTTTTCTCTCCCGTTTTCTGTTGATGGGAACTGCGGTGGGAGGAAGGAGAGACTCGTGTAATTTGTGTTTCGTTCGGTATTTTACGTGTATGAGGATCTCTTACCTTGACAGATGTCTCTTGTAAGAACATACGCAAATAGCAGCCTTCTCCACCGGACTACAGCTACCGAAAAACCTCACTAATAAAGGCATGCGGGAGGAATATATATGCATTAAAGTGTTTTTTTTTTTTCTAGGTTAACCGCTGAAAAAATGAGGCAGAAAAATATCGGATCTGATTGCTGTGAAGAAGGTTAATTGCAAAAAGAAAAAAATGATAATAAAGAATAGAGATAGATAGGAGAATAAAGAACAGGTTAGATGGGAAAGAAACAGGAAGACAGGAAGACATAGGAAGTATACAAAATACGTGCGGAAGTGTATACGATTTTTGCAAAGGTACAGTTCGCACGAGATTTAGAAAACAAGATGTACGGAAGTGCATGCGAAATCTGCGAAAGAAAAAACAAGAAAAGCGAACGGGAATGCGTAATATACAAGAAAACGTATTAAAATAGGAAAAATAACGTAGAAAATTGCGAACGAAGTAAAACAAATCGCGCGGAAATCTTACACAATACAATATATATATATATATACATATACATATACGAAAAATAAATCCAAAACTCATCAGAACTTAACGAAAATGCAGCCAATAAACCTACACCCGAAACACTTCAAACACACCTCCGCTCCCGCCCTCCCTCTCTCCCTCTCTCCCTCTCTCCCACGCTCCCTCCCTCCCTCCCTCCCTCCTATCCTCCCTCCCTCCCTCCTTCCCTCTTTCTCTCCCTCCCTCCCTCCCTCCCGCCCTCCTTATCTCCCTCCCTCCTTCCTCTCCTTCCCTCCCGTCCTCCCTCCCTCCCTCCCACCCCACCCGCCCTCCCGCCACCGCCCCCTTCCGTAGGCCTATCGACAAACTACAAAAAGCGCCTTCCTCCGCCACGTCCTTGCCTCGTCACGACACGCCTCCTTAAGGATAATGGACCTGTGTAATGGGATTAACAGGATGTACCTTAAGGGCCTGACTAGCGCTTCTGCCGTGAACTGACACCTGCTGCCGTTAGGATCGCAGAGGGAAACTGATTTATGGGGAAAAAGGGGTGGGTGGGGGTGGATGGTGGGTGTTGTGTGTGGGTGGGTGGTTGTGTGTGTGTGTGTGAGAGAGAGTGTGTTTGTGTGTGTGTGTGTGTGTGTGAAGAGAGAGAGAGAGAGAGAGAGAGAGGAGAGAGAGAGAGAGAGAGAGAGAGAGAGAGAGAGAGAGAGAGAGAGAGAGAGAGTGAGTGTTTGTATGTGTGAGAGTGTATGTGTGTGTGTATGTATGTGTGTGTATGTATGTATGTGTGTGTATGTATGTATGTATACGTGTGTGTGAGAGAGAGAGTGTATGTATGTGTGTGAGTGAGCGAGTGTGGGTGTGTGTGTATGCGCTATGTATGTATGCGTGTGTGAGAGAGAGAGAGTGTGTGAGTGTTTGTGTGTGTATGAGTGTGTATTCGATGTGTTAATTGTGCTGGGGTGTAGCGGGTGTTTTGTGGTGTCTTGGGGTATGTTGTGGTGTGTATTTGGACGTTTTCTGTATCCGATGTGATGTGTTGTTTGTGGTGTGTATTTGGACGTTTTCTGTATCGATGTGATGTGTGTTTGTGGTGTGTATTTGGACGTTTTCTGTATCGGATGTGATGTGTTGTTTGTGGTGTGTATTTGGACGTTTTCTGTATCGGATGTGATGTGTTGTTTGTGGTGTGTATTTGGACGTTTTCTGTATCGGATGTGATGTGTTGTTTGTGGTGTGTATTTGGACGTTTTCTGTATCGGATGTGATGTGTTGTTTGTGGTGTGTATTTGGACGTTTTCTGTATCGGATGTGATGTGTTGTTTGTGGTGTGTATTTGGACGTTTTCTGTATCGGATGTGATGTGTTGTTTGTGGTGTGTATTTGGACGTTTTCTGTATGGGATGTGATGTGTTGTTTGTGGTGTGTATTTGGACGTTTTCTGTATCGGATGTGATGTGTTGTTTGTGGTGTGTATTTGGACGTTTTCTGTATCGGATGTGATGTGTTGTTTGTGGTGTGTATTTGGACGTTTTCTGTATCGGATGTGATGTGTTGTTTGTGGTGTGTATTTGGACGTTTTCTGTATCGGATGTGATGTGTTGTTTGTGGTGTGTATTTGGACGTTTTCTGTATCGGATGTGATGTGTTGTTTGTGGTGTGTATTTGGACGTTTTCTGTATCGGATGTGATGTGTTGTTTGTGGTGTGTATTTGGACGTTTTCTGTATCGGATGTGATGTGTTGTTTGTGGTGTGTATTTGGACGTTTTGTGATGTGATGTGTTGTAAAGGGACGCGACGTGTGTTGTTTTATAGGACTTTCCTCCGTATGGAAGAAAAACCGTTATAGCTTCTGTTTTTTTTTCGAATTTGAATTTCAGAGGGAGAAGGATGAATGATGGGGGGGGGAGGAGAGGGGGGAGATTAAAGAGAGAGGATGGGAAGGGAGAAGAGAAAGATAAGAGGAGCATAGAAAGAGACATAGAAAAGGGAGAGAAAAGAAAAAGAGAGAGACAGAAACGGAGAGGAAGAGGAACAGAAGAGAAATAAAATCTCGAGTGCAAAAGACTTCCTCCCTCGACCCTCATGCCCTCCCTACCCCGTACCTCCCTTGCCATTCCTCCCCTTCTTTCTCCTCTTTCTCCTCCTCTTCTTTCAACTCCTTCCTTCTTCCTCTTCCTCCTCCTCCTCCTCCCTCCTCTTATCTCCTCCTCCCCCTCCCTCCTCTTATCTCTTCCTTCCTCCTCCTCTTCCTCCACACCCCTTCCCCTCCATCCCCACCGGACCGCAGCCCCCGGGGTCCGAGCGAGCGAGCGAGGCGGCGCGAGGCTTGAACGCGAATCGGACGCCCCTCCAACGGCGCGTCTCTTCTCCGCGGAGGGCGCGTCGGAGCGTCTCTGATGACCGTGCTCTTTCTAACCCCCCACCCCACCACCACCACCACCCCCTTTACCCTCTTTCCTATCCCCCCTCTCCCCCCTTTACTCTCTTTCCTATTCCCCCTCCCCCCCCTTTACTCTCTTTCCTATCCCCCTCCCCCCCTCTACTCTCTTTCTACGCCCTCATCCTCGCTCTACCCTCCCCCAACCTCTGTCTACCCTCCCCTACCCCTTCCCCGTCCCTCACCCCCACCCTTTCCTACCCTTCCTCACCCCTTCTCTCTCTACCTTCCACTACCCTCCTCCCCTCGTTCTACCTGCCAGTCTCTCTCCTCCGCTCTCCTCACGTTCCCTCGGGGAGGATCTCTCTCTCTTTCTCTCTCTCTCTCTCTCTCTCTCTCTCTCTCTCTCTCTCTCTCTCTCTCTCTCTCTCTCTCTCTCTCTCTCTCTCTCCTCCCTCCCTCCTCCCTCCCTCCTCCTCCTCTCTCTCGTCCCTTTTTAACAGCACCTTAAAAACCCTTCTTATAACTCTCCTCGAACCTCTTCTCTTTCTCTCTTCTTCTCCTTCCTCTCCCTGACCCTCTTAGAAGAATTTTCTCTCTCCTTCATTTAACCCTTTTCGGAACCCTTAAGGAACCGCGTCTTGAACCCCTCTAGAACCTCCTGTGAACTCCTTGACCCTTTCGTCTCCTCCCCCGCGCTCCTTAGGACTCCCATCTCTACTCCTTATCCGTCTCCTCGAGAACTCCTTAAAGGTGCTGTCACACTGGCACTTTTTCCGTCAATTTTTTGACAATTTTCAGAAATTTTGTCCATTTTTGAGCGAATTGTCGATTCTCCAGTCAGACGATAATGATCGTTTCCGTCTGAAAACCTTTCCGTCAACTTTTTCAGCCAAGCAAAGTCAGATCAAGAGCTATATTCGAGAGTGTTTGTATTTATGTTAAATGAAATTATTTAAAAATTGACGGAAAAAGTGCTAGTGTGACAGCACCTTTATTGTGGAAATTCCTGTTCTCATTTTGGGACAACCCGCTCCCCCTCCCTCCTCCCCCCTCCCCCCACCTCTCGATCTCTTTAAATTCCTTACTCTTACTCTTACCCATGGGAAATTCCCTCTTCACCCCCCCCCTCCCCCCAACCCCTTGTTTCCTATTAGCACTTCCTCTTCCCATACCCCCCCCCCCCCCGATTCTGGACCCCTTCCCCCACTCTGGTCAACCCCCCCCCCCCGGGTCAAGAACTTCCTTCCACTTCCTGTCCTTTTATTTGCATATCTGGGAAGCCCTAATTAGCTGGTAAGTCTTTGGGAAATGTGATGGAAGTACAATTGAAATGGCAAATGTTTTTTTTCTTGTAATGTGTTGTTTTCTTTCTTTCTTTTTTCTTTTCCTTTCTTTTCTTTTCTTTTTCTTTTCTTTTCTTTTCCACCTTCCTTCTTCCTTCTTCCTCCCACCGCCAACCCCATCCCTCCTCCCCCCTGACCCCCCTGAACCCCCCCCCCCACCCTGGCCGAAACACAGGAAGTCGGGTCGCGTCTTTGCCGGATAATTGGATCGCGTCTTTCCGGATAATTGGGAGCGGATAAAAAAAAAATAATAATATAACGGATTATTATTTTTGCGGAAGACCGGAAGGATTTCGGAAATGTCGGATGCGAATTTCCTTCTTTTTGTTTAAGGGGGGGGGGGGCGGGGGAGGGGGGGGTGATACGAAAAGGAAGAAGATTTATTTGATTTCTTTAGGGTTGATATCTTTTGGTATGTGTGTGTAAAGAAATAAATATTTGCATACACACACACACACACACAGAGGGAGAGGGAGAGGGAGAGGGAGAGGGAGAGGGAGAGGGAGAGGGAGAGGGAGAGGGAGAGGGAGAGGGGAGAGGGAGAGGGAGAGGGAGAGGGAGAGGGAGAGGGAGAGAGAGAGAGGGAGAGAGAGAGAGAGAGAGAGGAGAGAGAGAGAGAGAGAGAGAGAGAGAGAGAGAGAGAGAGAGAGAGAGAGAGAGAGAGAGAGAAGAGCTAAGAAAGAGAGAGAGACAATACAAACAAACAGGCGTACATTAATAACCAAGTAGATAGATACAGATAGATAAAACACCCACCTCCGTAATTCCCACAGGCGTTCTAGATTATTACCTTTTATTTCCAAATTCCTCCAACGCTCCCAACTTAACTAATTTCTTAAAATCACCAAAGTTTAATTCGAGGTTTAATGATCAGAGAAATTTCTCAAAATCACCAGAATAAGTTTAATTCGAGGTTTAATGATCAGAGAAATTTCTCAAAATCACCAGAATAAATTTAATTCGGGGTTTAATGATTAGCGAAATTCTCAAAATCACCAGACTATGTTTAATCCGAGGTTCAATGATGAGCGAAATTTCTCAAAATCACCAGAATAAGTTTAATCCGAGGTTTAATGATGAGCGAAATTTCTCAGAATCACCAGAATAAGTTTAATTCGAGGTTTAATGATGAGCGAAATATCTACATCAGCAGAATAAGTTTAATTCGAGGTTTAATGTTGAGCGAAATCTCACTACATCAGACTACGTTTAATCCGAGGTTTAATGATGAGCGAAATTTCTCAAAATCACCAGAATAAGTTTAATTCCAGGTTTAATGTTGAGCGAAATTTCTCAAAATCACTAGAATAAGTTCAATTCGAGGTTCAATGATGAGCGAAAGGGAACAGGGAAAGAAAGAGAGGTTTCCACAGCCGCGGAGGAGACCTTGACTTTATTGCACTCGCCTCCTCGCCTCCTCGCCTCCCCCGGGGCACTCGGGTCAGAACCCCCCCCCCCCGGCCGCTCTTCTGCCCCGGGTTCTCGGGTTTACTTTCTCTCTCTATTTATTTTTTTTTTTCGTGGTTGGCTGTCTGGGTCTCTTTCTCTGTGTGTTTTGTTTTCTTTGTTTCTTTCTCTGGTTTTGTGTCTTGTTTTCTCTCTTTCTGTTTGTCTCTGTCTCTCCTTTCTCTCTCTTTTTCTTTCTCTCTCTCTCTCTCTCTCTCTCTCTCTCTCTCTCTCTCTCTCTCTCTCTCTCTCTCTCTCTCTCTCTCTCTCTCTCTGTCTCTACATACATGCATACATATTTACATACGTACATGCATACACATACATATATATGTGTGTGTGTGTGTGTGAAATGCCAAATACAAATATAAAACACACACATACGTCCTTCTCCCCTTTCCCTGTCTATAGAAACCGCCTTGCAAGCACTCAGTCCCCCCCCACACACACACACACACGCCCACGCCCACGCCCACGCAAACACACACGCAATAAAACGCCCATCCGTTGTCGGCTCCCCCATCGCCTCACTCTCGGCCGCCCGTCCGCCTCACCGCCCACTCATTATGGGGGGGGGGGGAACCGACGACTTCGTTAGCTAAGAATAAATGAGGTGGAATGAAGAAACGATGAGGGGAGTTACGTAACGGGGGGAGTGGGGGGAGATAGGGGGGGGGGTGGGGGGTAGAAGGGGAGGAGAGAGTGGAGTTAGGGGGGGAGGGTAGGAGGGTAGGGAGGAGGAGGGTAGGAGGGTAGGGGGTGGAGTGAAGAAGGGAGAGGGGGAGGGAAGGTGAAGTGGGTAGGGTAGGGGGTAGACTGGAATAGAGGGAGGGGAAGGTGAGGTGGGTAGGGGGTGGAGTGGAGTTGGGGAGAGGGGGAGGGGGAAGGGTAGGGGATGAAGTAGAGTAGGGGTAAAGGGGATGGAGGGAAGGTGAGGTGGGTAGGGGGATGGAGTGAAGTACGGGAGAGGGGGAGGTGGGGTGGAGAGGGGGAGGTGGTAGGGGGTGGAGAGGGGGAGGTGGGTAGGGGGTGGAGCATAGAGGAGAGGGGAGGAGGGTAGGGGGTGGGAGTGGCGTAGGGAGGAAGGGGGAGAGGGGGTGGGGGTGGAGAGGAGGAGGTGGGTAGGGGGAGGTGGGTAGGGGGGGTGGCGTGGCGTAGGGAGGAGGAGGGGGGGGGGGGAAGAAAGTATCATGAGACGGAGGGAGAAATCCGGATGACTTTATTACGGTGATTAAGTTTCCTTAAGAGGGGTCGACGGATTCATGAAGACAATGGCTGATCTTGTGAGAAACTTTTACTTTCTCTCAGTTTTTAGGGAAGCCGTGTGTGTTTTTACGTGTGCGTGTGTATGTGTGTATTTTGGTATGCATTTGTGTGAGAGAGAGAGAGAAAGAGTGTGTGTGTGTGTTGTGTGTGTTGTGTGTGTGTGTGTGTGTGTGTGTGTGTGTGTGCGTGTGCGTGTGCGTGTGCGTGTGCGTGTGCGTGTGTGTGTGTCTATGCGTGTGCGTATGCGTGTGTGTGTGTGTATGTGTATGTTTATTAGTAAGAACCATTTATGTCTGCGTTTACATTCACACATTCATGAGAACCTGTATATGTCCATGCAAATACACAGGCGTATTTATGCAAGTACATCACTCCAAGCCTGTGTATTTACGCGCACGTATCCCCACGGGAAGATATGCAAGTGTGAGTGCCGCGGTGTGTTTATCTTCCCGATTTGGCACCGTCTCGTGGCACTCGGCGCCAGGGTCAAGAGGTGAAGGTACTCGTGCCAGGCCTCGCTCCGGTCGGCGAGTCACGGGTCAACTTTCATTCGCTCGAGAGGTCAAATGGGGTCGGGATTGGGGTTGGGTGAACGTGGGCGGGTGTGGAGGAATGGGTGTGTGTGTGGGTGTCCTTGTGCGGATAGTGGTACATGCATATGTACACACACACACACACACATATACATACATACATACATAAACATACACATACACACGCACACACGACCACATATTCGGACACAGATACGCGCACACACACACAATACACAGTAATAATACATCTGTGCGTGTGGGTGGTTTTGCGTGTGTATCTATGTGTGTGCGCGTTTAAGCGTGAGCGAGACTAAAGGCGGTGGTTTTTATATTTTGAGCGATGGTCTGTAATAGTCACTTTGAAAATACAGGAAAAATAGCGATATATAGTCTACACACAATGGCGCCTCTTTTGTCGTGGTCTTCGAGAAGAGAACGTACGAGAGGGAGAGGGAGAGGGAGAGGGAGAGGGAGAGGGAGAGGGAGAGGGAGAGGGAGAGGGAGAGGGAGAGGGAGAGGGAGAAGGAGAGATAGGAAGGGAGAGGGAGAGAGAGAGAGAGAGAGAGAGAGAGAGAGAGAGAGAGAGAGAGAGAGAGAGAGAGAGAGAGAGAGAGAGAGAGAGAGAGAGAGAGAGAGAGAGAGGATAGATTTAGCCGCGGATGTAACTGCTTAGTCACTCTCACTCTCATGTCTCCCCGGACATTTCTCTCCTCTCTCTCTTTTTCTCTCTCTGTCTCTCTCTCTCTCTCTCTCTCTCTCTCTCTCTCTCTCTCTCTCTCCTCTAGTCTATTTTCCTTCAATTTATCCCTCCCAACTTCCTATTGCATATTTTCTCCTTTCCCTCTTACCCTCCAACCATCTCCCACTCTTCCTCCCCTCCCTCTATTCTTCTTTTCATCCCTCCATCCCTTCCCTCTCCCTCCCTTCCATCCATCCCTCCACACATCCCTCCTCCTCCCTTCCTTCCATCCCCCTTCCCTCCAGACACCCCTCCTCCCCTCCCTCCCTTCCATCCCCCACCCTTCCCTCTCCCTACCCGTTCCCTCCATCCCCCTTCTCCCCCTCCCCCCCTCCACCCCCCTCCCCTACCCTTCCTTCCTCCATCCCCCTTCTCCCCTCCCATACCCTCCATCCCCTCCTCCCCTACCCGTTCCTCCATCCTCTTCTCCCTTCCCTCCACCCTCCTTCTCCCTTCCCTCCATCCCCCTTCTCCCTACTCCCTCCCCTTCCCACCCCTCCCCTCCCCCTCCATCCCCCTTCTCCCCACCCTTCCCCTACATCCCCCTCCTCCCCACCCCTTCCCTCCCCTACTTTCTCCCCTACCTTCCATCCCCTCCACCCCTCCTTTCCCTCCACCCCCCTTTCTCCCCTCCCTACCTTCCACCCCCTTACCTCCATCCCCCTCCCCTCCACTTCCGAACTCCTAACCCTCTACACACCCCTCATCCGTCCCCTACCTTCCACCCCCTTCCCTCCATCCTTCCCCTACTTTCCACACCCTCCCTTTCCCTCCCTTGCCCTCCAGCGAGTGACCGCCTCCTGCGCAGCGCGGCACGTGACGGCGGCGTCGGAGCAGCGCGGTCCTTAATGCACGGCAGTTAAAGCACGTGCGCCGAGGCAGCCCCTCCCTCGCCGCCTCGCGTCTCAGGTCTTCTTCGCTGTGGTTTTCGTAATCGTCGTCTTCTTTCTTTTCTCTTTTTTCTTTTCTCTTTTTTCTGATTCTTCTTTTTCTTTTTCTTTTCCTTTTTTTTTGGTCTTCGGCTTGTTTTTCTTCTTCTTTTTCTACTTCTTCTTCGTCCTCTCCTTCGTCTTCTTTTTCCTCTTCTTCTTCCTCCTCCTCCTCCTCTTCATCTTCTTCGTCTTCTTTTTCTTCTTCTTCTTCCCCCTCCTCCTCCTTTTCATCTTCGTCTTCTCCTTTATTCTCCTCATTTCCTTTCTCTGTCTCATTCGTTCTCTCTTTCATTCTCTATTTATCTCTCTATCTATATTTATAATTTGCTCTTCAATATCATTTTATCCGAATAAGTAATATATGACATTTTTTTTCCTTTACAAAGATTCATGCCGTTACAGAACAAGAATACAGCAGACACCTAAGAGTAAAGTGATACAGCAGAATCACTCTCTCTCTCCCTCTCTCTGTATCTCTCTCTCTCTCTCTCTTTCTTTCTTTCTTTCTTTCTCTTTCCCTCTCTCTCTCTCTTTCTCTCTCTCTCTCTCTCTCTCTCTCTCTCCCTCTCTCTCTCTCTCTCTCTCTCTCTCTTTCCTCCTTCCTCCTCCCCCCTCCTTCTTCTTTATCTTCTTATTCTTCTTTTATTTGAGCATCCGCACAATCACCTTGAATCCTTTTTATCTTCCAAATCAAAGTCGTCAATTTTT
>NC_091552.1:51964503-51967003 GCF_042767895.1 Penaeus vannamei
GATGCGTTGTAGCGATTGTATAATGTAGGGAGGGGGGAGGGAAGGGGAGAAGGGAGGGAGGTGGGGGAGGGAGGGGGAGGGAGGAAGGAGGAAGGAATTGAGATGGAGGGAGGGAGGGGGGAGGGGGAAGGAGAAGGAGGTAGGAGGGAGAGAGGAGGGAAGGAATTGGGAGGGAGGGAGAAGGGAAGGAATTGGGAGGTAGGGAGGTAGGAGGAGGAGGAGAAGAAAAGAAAGAAGAAATTTAAAAAGACGAAGATTATATGATATAGGGAGGAGGAGGATGGGAGGGAGGGAGGAGGGGATGGGGGAAGAGGGAGGAGGAAGGGAGGGAGGGAGTTTAGGAGAAGGAAAGAAAGAAAGGAAATTCAAAAATATGAAGATTATATAATATAAGGAGGGGAGGAGGGAGGGGGAGGAGGGAGGGAGGGAGGGAGGTAGGAGGAGGAGAAGAAGAAGAGAAAGGAAAAGAAAGGAAAAGAAAAGAGAGAAAGAAGAAATTCAAAGAGACGAAGATTATATGATATAGGAGGAGGAGGAGGGGGATGGGGGAAGGGGGGAGGAAGGGAGGGAAGGGGGTTTAGGAGAAGGAATAGAAGAAGAGGAAGAGGAAGAAGAAAAGAAGGAGAGGAAGAAAGAAAGAAAGAAGAAGAGAAAGAAGGAAAATAAAGAATAAGAAATGAAACAAGAAAGAAAGAAGGAAGAGATACAAAAAACGAAGAAACAAAGAAAAGAAGAAATACAAAAAACGAAGAAAAGGAAGAAGCGAAAGAAGAAAGAAATAAGAAGGAGAAGGAAAATGAAGTGAACGTAATCTCTGTTCGTTTCAGTTTTATGAACGAATCTTTGGAACGATTTAGTCTCCTGTTTGCGAGGATTGTAAACGATAATCCTCTTCGGTTTGTTACAGACCGATCTTTATCTTTTTCTTTCATTTCCTTCTTCCTTTCAGGGCGTGGGTGGTTTATTACAGACAGATGTTTATCAGATTTCTTTCTCCTTCGTCTCGTAAGATGTTCTAAGACGGTATTTCAACGCTGTTTTGCGATTTATTCACCTCTAACGACTTCGACACGGAAGGTAATTTCGAATAATAAAGCCATCAAGAATTCCCAACGTTATTTGGCTCAGTTAATAGTCGGCCAGTTTGAGATTGTAACAATTCGCTAAACCTTGTTAAGCACACGTACACACTCGCTCACTCGCTCGCTCGCTCACTCACTCGCTCACTCGCTCTCATTCTCACTCACTCTCACTCACTTTCACTCACTTTCACTCACTCTCGCTCGCTCACTCACTCACTCGCTCACTCACTCACTCACTCACTCACTCGCTCATCCATACTCGCTCGCTCTCACTCTCACTCTCACTCACTCACTTACACACACACACACACACACACACACACACACACACACACACACACACACACACACACACACACACACACACACACGAGAAGAGAACGTACGAAAGAGAGAGAGAGAGAGAGAGAGAGAGAGAGAGAGAGAGAGAGAGAGAGAGAGAGAGAGAGAGAGAGAGAGAGAGAGAGAGAGAGAGAGAGAGAGAGAGAGAGAGAGAGAGAGAGAGAGAGAGAGAGAGAGAGAGAGAGAGAGAGAGAGAGAGAGAGAGAGAGAGAGAGAGAGAGAGAGAGAGAGAGAGAGAGGAGAGAGAGAGAGAGAGAGAGAGAGAGAGAGAGAGAGAGAGAGAGAGGAGAGAGAGAGAGGAGAGAGAGAGAGAGAGAGAGAGAGAGAGGAGAGAGAGAGAGAGAGAAAGAAAGAAAGAAAGAAAGAAAGAAAGAAAGAAAGAAAGAAAGAGAAAGAGAAAGAGAAAGAAAGGGAGAGAGAGAGAAGTCAGTTTGAAGTCTGTTACGGAAGTAGAGAGTTAGGGAATGGTTAATTACGGAGGTCTTGTCGTGTCTTCACCTCTCCCTCTCTTCTCTCTTTTCTATTCCCTTCTTTCCCTCTCTGCCCTTGTTTTCACTCTTTTTCTTACCCTCCCTTCCCTTCCCTTCCCTTCTCTTCCCTTCCCTTACCCCTCCCCTCCCCTCACCCTTCCCTTCCTTTCCCTACCCCTCCCTCCCTTTCCCCTTCCCTCCCTTCCCTTCCCTTCCTTCCTCCCCTCCCCTCCCCTTCCCTCCCCTCCCTCCCCTCCCCTCACCCCCTTCCCTCCCTCCCTCCCCCCCCCCACTGCCCGGCCTCCCTCCCGGTTTTACTGAACCGGAAACTCCCTTGGAGGGGTTCGCTGTTTCACCCCCCTGTCCCTTTAACACTGGCGGGGGGGGGTTCTCTTCCTGAGGTCGTACGAGTGCGGGAGGGGGAGGGGGCTGGGGTTGTCTGCCTTAGGTCGGACCAGTGGGGGCGCGGAGGGCCGGGGGTGCGGGGAGTGGTGTTGTGTTTTATGTTTATGGCACTTTTTATTTTATTTTTTATTCATTTTTTTTATTTTTTTTTTTTATCTTATTTTTACATGATGTTCTGTGATTGATTTTTGTGTGAGGTTA
>NC_091552.1:51972003-51984503 GCF_042767895.1 Penaeus vannamei
TTGCAACCTGCTTCTCGCCGCCGCTTTCCGCCACGACTCGGAACTCTGTGGGGACTGGACCGTGTTTTTTTTTGTTTTTTTTTTCATGTGTTTTATTTTGTATGTTTTGTTATTTGTTCAATATTTTGACTTGTTTTTTGTTGTCGTTTTTTGTGTTTTTTTCATGTTTTATTTTATGTTTTGTTATTTGTTCTATATTCTACTTGTTTTCTTTTGTGTTTTTTTTTTTTTTTTCTTTTTCTTTTTCATTTCATGTGTTTTATTTTATGTTTTGTTGTTTGTTCTATATTTTGACTCGTTTTCTGTTGTCTTTTTTGGGTGTTTTTTTTATCTTATTTTTTTCATTTCATGTGTTTTATTTTATATGTTTTTGTTATTTGTTCTATATTTTGACTTGTTTTCATTTGTCGTTTTTTGTGTTTTGTTTTGTTTTTATGTTATTTTGTTTTATTTTATTTTTTTTCATTTCATGTGTTTTATTTTATATGTTTTGTTGTTTGTTCTATATTTTAAATTGTTTTCATTTGTGTTTTTTTTTCATGTGTTTTATTTTATGTTTTGTTATTTGTTCTATATTTTAACTTGTTTTATTTTGTCGTTTTTTGTGTTTTGTTTTGTTTTTATGTTATTTTGTTTTATTTTATTTTTTTTTTTCATTTCATGTGTTTTATTTTATATGTTTTGTTGTTTATTCTATATTTTGACTTGTTTTCTTTTGTCGTTTTTTTGTGTTTTGTTTTTATGTTTTTTTTTTCATGTGTTTTATTTTATGTTTTGTTATTTGTTCTATATTTTAGCTTGTTTTCTTTTGTCATTTTTGGGTGTTTTTTTTTTCATTTCATGTGTTTTATTTTATATGTTTTGTTATTTGTTCTATATTTTGATTTGTTTTCTTTTGTCGTTTTTTTGTGTTTTGTTTTGTTTTGTTTTTTTATTTTATTTTATCTTTTTTTCAATTCATGTGTTTTATTTTATATGTTTTGTTATTTGTTCTATACTTTAACTTATTTTCATTTGTCGTTTTTTTGTGTTTTGTTTTGTTTTTGTTTTTTTCTTTTTTTCATTTCATGTGTTTTATTTGTATGTTTTGTTATTTGTTCTATATTTTAACGTTTTCTTTTGTCTGTTTTGTGTTTCTTTTTTCATGTGTTTTATTTTATGTTTTGTTATTTGTTCTATATTTTGACTTGTTTTCATTTGTCGTTTTTTTTTTTTTGTTTTTATGTTATTTATTTATTTTTTCATGTGTTTTATTTTATATGTTTTGTTATTTGTTCCATATTTTGACTTGTTTTCATTTGTCGTTTTTTTTTTTTTTTTTTTTTGTTATTTATTTATTTTTTCATGTGTTTTATTTTATATGTTTTGTTATTTGTTCTATATTTTAACTTGTCGTTTTTTTGTGTTTTGTTTTGTTTTTATGTTTTTTTTTGCATTCCATGTGTTATTTAAGAAAAATAATAGCAATAAAATAGAATAAAGAAGAGGAAGAAGAAGAAATAGACTGACTCTCCGAACTCCCGCCGGCGAGAGGAAGAGCCACAGACAACAACAACTACGAATCAGACATTGAAACAAGCATCCCTTTGCAATCCCGCTGTTGCAACCAGACCTTGCAACCTGCTTCTCGCCGCCGCTTTCCGCCCAGACTCGGAACTCTGTGGGGACTGTTTAGTGTTTTTTTTTTTTTTTTTTTTCATTTCATGTGTTTTATTTTATGTTCTGTTGTTTGTTCTATATTTTGACTTGTTTTCTTTTGTCTTTTTTTTTTATCTTATTTTTTCATTTCATGTGTTTTATTTTATGTTTTTTTATTTGTTCTATATTTTGACTTGTTTTCATTTGTCGTTTTTTGTGTTTTGTTTTGTTTTTATGTTTTTTTTTCTTTTTTTCATTTCATGTGTTATTTAAGAAAAATAATAGTAATAAAATAGAATAAAGAAGAGGAAGAAGAAGAAATAGACTGACTCTCCGAACTCCCGCCGGCGAGAGGAAGAGCCACAGACAACAACAATGACGAATCAGACATTGAAACAAGCATCCCTTTGCAATCCCGCTGTTGCAACCAGACCTTGCAACCTGCTTCTCGCCGCCGCTTTCCGCCACGACTCGGAACTCTGTGGGGACTGGACCGTGTTTTTTTTTTTTTTTTTTTTTTTTTTTCTTCTTCTTTTTCATTTCATGTGTTTTATTTTGTATGTTTTGTTGTTTGTTCTATATTTTAAATTGTTTTCTTTTGTCGTGTTTTTGTGTTTTCTTTTTTTTTTTCATTTCATGTGTTTTATTTTATGTTTTTTTATTTGTACTGTATTTTGACTTGTTTTCGTTTGTCGTTGTTGTGTTTTTTTATTTCATGTGTTTTATTTTATATGTTTTGTTATTTGTTCTATATTTTGATTCGTTTTCTGTTGTCTTTTTTGTGTATTTTGTTTTTTGTTTTTATCTTATTCTATTTTTTTGTTTTTATTTTTTATGTTTTATTTTATATGTTTTGTTATTTGTTCTATATGTTGACTTGTTTTCTTTTGTCGTTTTTTTTTTTTGTTTTTATTTATTTATTTTTTTTTTTCATTTCATGTGTTTTATTTTATATGTTTTGTTATTTGTTCTATATTTTAAATTGTTTTCATTTGTCGTTTTTTTGTGTTTTGTTTTGTTTTTATGTTTTTTTTCTTTTTTTTCATTTCATGTGTTTTATTTTGTATGTTATTTTATTTTATTTTATTTTTATTTTTTTCATTTCATGTGTTTTATTTTAAATGTTTTGTTATTTGTTCTATATTTTGACTTGTTTTCATTTGTCGTTTTTTGTGTTTTGTTTTGTTTTTTATGTTTTTTTATTTGTTCTATATTTTACTTGTTTTCTTTTGTCTTTTTTGGGTGTTTTGTTTTTTCATTTCATGTGTTTTATGTCATATTTTATTTTAAATGTTTTGTTATTTGTTCTATATTTTGACTTGTTTTCATTTGTCGTTTTTGTGTTGTTTTTATTTCATGTGTTTTATTTTATGTTTTGTTGTTTGTTCTATATTTTAAATTGTTTTCATTTGTCGTTTTTTGTGTTTTGTTTTGTTTTTATGTTTTTTTTTCATGTGTTTTATTTTATATGTTTTGTTATTTGTTCTATATTTTGACTTGTTTTCTTTTGTCGTTTTTTTGTGTTTTGTTTTTATGTTTGTTTGTTTTTCATGTGTTTTATTTTATGTTTTGTTATTTGTTCTATATTTTGACTTGTTTTCATTTGTCGTTTTTTTGTGTTTTGTTTTGTTTTTATGTTATTTTGTTTTATTTTAATTTTTTTTCATTTCATGTTTTATTTTATATGTTTTGTTATTTGTTCTATATTTCAACGTTTTCTTTTGTCTTTTTTGGGTGTTTTGTTTTTTGTTTTTATCTTATTTTTTTTTCATTTCATGTGTTATTTAAGAAAAATAATAGTAATAAAATAGACTAAAGAAGAGGAAGAAGAAGAAATAGACTGACTCTCCGAACTCCCGCCGGCGAGAGGAAGAGCCACAGACAACAACAATGACGAATCAGACATTGAAACAAGCATCCCTTTGCAATCCCGCTGTTGCAACCAGACCTTGCAACCTGCTTCTCGCCGCCGCTTTCCGCCCAGACTCGGAACTCTGTGGGGACTGTTTAGTGTTTTTTTTTTTTTTTTTTTTCATTTCATGTGTTTTATTTTATGTTTTTTTTTTTTTTTTGTTCTATATTTTAACTCGTTTTCTTTTGTCGTTTTTTTTTTTTTTTTTCATTTCATGTGTTTTATTTTATATGTTTTGTTATTTGTTTTATATTTTGACTTGTTTTCTTTTGTCGTTTTTTGTGTTTTTTTTTATTTTGTTTTGTTTTTTATTTTATTTGATTTTTTCATTTCATGTGTTTTATTTTATATGTTTTGTTATTTGTTCTATATTTTGACTTGTTTTCTTTTGTCGTTTTTTGTGTTTTGTTTTGTTTTTATGTTATTTTAGTTTTTTTTTTCATTTCATGTGTTTTATTTTATGTTTTGTTATTTGTTCTATATTTCAACGTTTTCTTTTGTCTTTTTTGGGTGTTTTGTTTTTTTGTTTTTATCTTAGTCTTATTTTTTTTCATTTCATGTGTTATTTAAGAAAAATAATAGTAATAACATAGAATAAAGAAGAGGAAGAAGAAGAAATAGACTGACTCTCCGAACTCCCGCCGGCGAGAGGAAGAGCCACAGACAACAACAATGACGAATCAGACATTGAAACAAGCATCCCTTTGCAATCCCGCTGTTGCAACCAGACCTTGCAACCTGCTTCTCGCCGCCGCTTTCCGCCCAGACTCGGAACTCTGTGGGGACTGGACCGTGTTTTTTTTTTGTTTTTTTTTTTATTTCGTGTGTTTTATTTTGTATGTTTTGTTGTTTGTTCTATATTTTGACTTGTTTTCTGTTGTCTTTTTTGGGTGTTTTTTTTCATTTCATGTGTTTTATTTTATGTTTTTTTATTTGTTCTATATCTTGACTTGTTTTCTTTTGTCGTTTTTTTTTTTTTTTTTTTTTTTTTTTTTTTTTTTTTAATCTTATGTGTTTTATGTCATATGTTTTGTTATTTGTTCTATATTTTAACGTTTTCTTTTGTCTGTTTTGTGTTTTTTGTTTTGTTTTTGTTTTTTTTCGTGTTTTATTTTATATGTTTTGTTATTTGTTCTATATTTTGACTTGTTTTCTGTTGTCGTTTTTTGTGTTTTGTTTTGTTTTTGTTTTTTATTTTATTTGATTTTTTCATTTCATGTGTTTTATTTTATATGTTTTGTTATTTGTTCTATATTTTGACTTGTTTTCTTTTGTCTTTTTTGGGTGTTTTGTTTTTATCTTATTCTTATTATTTTTTTTTAATTTCATGTGTTATTTAAGAAAAATAATAGTAATGAAATAGAATAAAGAAGAGGAAGAAGAAGAAATAGACTGACTCTCCGAACTCCCGCCGGCGAGAGGAAGAGCCACAGACAACAACAATGACGAATCAGACATTGAAACAAGCATCCCTTTGCAATCCCGCTGTTGCAACCAGACCTTGCAACCTGCTTCTCGCCGCCGCTTTCCGCCCAGACTCGGAACTCTGTGGGGACTGTTTAGTGTTTTTTTTTTTTTTTTTTTTCATTTCATGTGTTTTATTTTGTATGTTTTGTTGTTTGTTCTATATTTTGACTTGTTTTCATTTGTCGTTTTTTTTGTTTTGTTTTGTTTTTATGTTTTTTTTTTATTTCATGTGTTTTATTTTATGTTTTGTTGTTTGTTCTATATTTTAACTTGTTTTCTGTTGTCGTTTTTGTGTTTTTTTATTTCATGTGTTTTATTTTATGTTTTGTTATTTGTTCTATATTTTGATTCGTTTTCTGTTGTCGTTTTTTGTGTTTTTTTTTTTTTTTTTTTCATTTCATGTGTTTTATTTTATATGTTTTGTTATTTGTTCTATATTTTGACTTGTTTTCATTTGTCGTTTTTGTGTATTTTGTTTTTTGTTTTTTATTTTATTTGATTTTTTCATTTCATGTGTTTTATTTTATATGTTTTGTTATTTGTTCTATATTTTGACTTGTTTTCTTTTGTCTTTTTTGGGTGTTTTGTTTTTTGTTTTTATCTTATTCTTATTTTTTTTTCATTTCATATGTTATTTAAGAAAAATAATAGTAATGAAATAGAATAAAGAAGAGGAAGAAGAAGAAATAGATTGACTCTCCGAACTCCCGCCGGCGAGAGGAAGAGCCACAGACAACAACAATGACGAATCAGACATTGAAACAAGCATCCCTTTGCAATCCCGCTGTTGCAACCAGACCTTGCAACCTGCTTCTCGCCGCCGCTTTCCGCCCAGACTCGGAACTCTGTGGGGACTGGACCGTGTTTTTTTTTTTTTTTTTTTTTTCATTTCATGTGTTTTATTTTGTTTTGTTATTTGTTCTATATTTTGACTTGTTTTTTGTTGTCTTTTTTGTGTTTTGTTTTGTTTTTATGTTTTTTTTTCATTTCATGTGTTTTATTTTATGTTTTGTTGTTTGTTCTATATTTTGACTTGTGGTTTCTGTTGTCTTTTTTGGGTGTTTTTTATCTTATTTTTTTCATTTCATGTGTTTTATTTTATATGTTTTGTTATTTGTTCTATATTTTAACGTTTTCTTTTGTCTGTTTTGTGTTTTGTTTTGTTTTTATCTTATTTTAATCTTTTTCTTTATTTCTATTTTTTACTTCATTTCATTTTTTTTCTTTTTTCTTTTTTGTTTTGTTTTATATGTTGGTGGTTTCCGTTGGCTTGATAGATAATAGATAATGTTCCTGACGGTAAATCATGCTAATAATAATATCATGTACGTAACGTATGTTTGAATATGTATACATATGCATCTTGTATATTTTTTCGTTACATTAGCAAAAAATATAACCAAAAGATAATGTTTTTTCGTTACATTAGCAAAAAAAATAACCAAAAGATATACATGTTTTTTTCAAGTTACATTAGCAAAAAATATAACCAATAGATATAGATGTTTTTTTTTCAAGTTACATTAGCCAAAAATATAACCAAAAGATATAGATGTTTTTTCAAGTTACATTAGCAAAAATATAACCAAAAGATATACATGTTTTTTCAAGTTACATTAGCAAAAATATAACCAAAAGATATACATGTTTTTTTCAAGTTACATTAGCAAAAATATAACCAAAAGATATACATGTTTTTTCAAGTTACATTAGCAAAAATATAACCAAAAGATATACATGTTTTTTCAAGTTACATTAACAAAAATATATCCAAAAGATATACATGTTTTTTCAAGTTACATTAGCAAAAAATATAACCAAAAGATATACATGTTTTTTCAAGTTACATTAGCAAAAAATATAACCAAAAGATATAGTTGTTTTTTCAAGTTACATTAGCAAAAATATAACCAAAAGATATACATGTTTTTTCAAGTTACATTAGCAAAAAATATAACCAAAAGATATAGTTGTTTTTTCAAGTTACATTAGCAAAAAATATAACCAAAAGATATAGTTGTTTTTTCAAGTTACATTAGCAAAAAATATAACCAATAGATATAGATGTTTTTTCAAGTTACATTAGCAAAAATATAACCAAAAGAAATACATGTTTTTTCAAGTTACATTAGCAAAAAATATAACCAAAAGATATACATGTTTTTCAAGTTACATTAACAAAAATATATCCAAAAGATATACATGTTTTTTCAAGTTACATTAGCAAAAAATATAACCAAAAGAAATACATGTTTTTTCAAGTTACATTAGCAAAAAATATAACCAATAGATATACATGTTTTTTCAAGTTACATTAGCAAAAAATATAACCAAAAGATATACATGTTTTTCAAGTTACATTAGCAAAAATATAACCAAAAGATATACATGTTTTTTTCAAGTTACATTAGCAAAAAATATAACCAATAGATATACATGTTTTTTCAAGTTACATTAGCAAAAAATATAACCAAAAGATATACATGTTTTTCAAGTTACATTAGCAAAAAATATAACCAAAAGATACACATGTTTTTTCAAGTTACATTAGCAAAAATATAACCAAAAAGATACACATTCAGAAATAGATAAATTCTCATAAAGCAATATTCGTAGCCTTTACAATTCATATGTAAATGGAGACTGGCGTAATGGATCCAACACGAAGCGTAATATTATCATTGAGAATAAAAAAGGAAATTGCAAAGTATATATATATTTTTTTTCGGGCTTTTTTTTTGGAATACGATTCATTTTGGCGAACCAACTTTTCCGGTTATATATTGCTTCATAAATCAGGCTCTTTTATGGAAAGCGAAGTTGTAAACATGATGAGAAATGCGTTTGTGTGTGTGTGTGTGAGGGAGTGTGTGTGTTTGTGTGTGAGGGAGTGTGTGTGTGTGTGAGGGAGTGTGTGTGTGTGTGTGTGAGGGAGTGTGTGTGTGTGTGTGTGAGGGAGTGTGTGTGTTTGTGTGTGAGGGAGTGTGTGTGTGTGTGAGGGAGTGTGTGTGTGTGTGTGTGAGGGAGTTTGTGTGTGTGTGTGTGTGTGTGTGTGTGTGTGTGTGTGTGTGTGTGTGTGTGTGTGTGTGTGTGTGTGTGTGTGTGTGTGTGTGTGTGTCTGCACGCGCGCGCGTGTGTGTGTACGAAGTCTATATGAGTACTTACCTAGACCTAGTGTGTGTATGTGTATGTATGCGTATGCGTACGTATGTATGTATGTATATGCGTGTGCGTGTGTGTGTGCGTGTCTATCTGTGTCTATCTAAACTACCGAAAAAAAGAAAAGAAATAGAGGGAAACTTCCCATGTCTTGTACACGTTCCAAAGATAGGATCTGCAGCGAGTAATGTCTTGCGTGAACATTATGTACAGGAACAGCGTAAGAACCGGACATCGCTGTGATTACGATGTCAGCTGATGATGTTATCAGAGCCTCACGTGACCTCACCTTAAAAGGCAAGACGAGGAAGCTTAATCATATTGCTATTATTATTGTTGTTGTTATTTTCATTTATTTATTTTTTTACTATTATTATTATTGTCTTTGGATTGATTGTGGTTGGAGTGTTTATATATATATATATATATATATATATATATATATATATATATATATATATATATATATATATATATATATATATATATTATTTAGAATTAGAAATGGATGTTAGAGAGAGTAGCATTAATTAGCTAAGTATCGAAGGCAAAGGTACGTTATGATGATTGTAATAATGATAATAGTAATAATAATGATAATAGGAACTTTAATAACAAATACAAAGAAAGACTCGAACAAAAACGACAATAGAGCAACGACAGCAGCCATTATCCACCTCAATTCGCGATCGGTCCACGATTGACGAATCTCTCTCGCTCCACCGGCACCTAATCTTTCCTAATCTTCCTAATCTTTCCTAATCTTCCGTGTTTCTCGCCGCGGGTGTGAAGGTCCGTGTAAGTCTCTGTCACTTTTACCTTTTTCACGCTCTCGGTCTACCCTTTGAGGGGTTGAAATCCATTGGGGAAGGTGGGGGGGGAGAGGGAGAAAGGGAGGGGGAGGGGGAGGGGGGAGGAGAGGAAGGGAGGGGGAGGGGGGAGAGAGGAAGGGAGGGGGAGAGGGAGAGTGAGAATGAGAGGGGGAGGGGGGAGAGGAAGAGGGGAAATGGAGGGGGAGGAGGGAGAGGAAGAGTGAGAATGAGAGGGGGAGGGAGGAGAGGAAGAGGGGAAGGGAGAGAGAGAGAGGGGGAGGGAGCAGAGGAAGAGGGGAAATGGAGGGGGGGGGAGGAGGGAGAATGAGAGAGAGAGTAGGAGAATGAGACAGGGAGAGGGAGACTAAGAGCGTGAAAGATGGAAAGAGAGAGAGGTAGAGAGAGAAAGAAGGGGAAGAGAAATATACAGAAACTAAGATAGAGAGAGAGAGGAAGATGGTCCCCCCAAAAGGCAAGGTCGAAATTAACCCTCATAAGAACTACATTTTCGACCTTCTCGTCCGCAGTATCGCGCTTAACAGCTACCAGGTGGCTTGACATTAACGGATGTGATAATGACGTCATCGAGTGGGTTATGATGACGTCATCGAGAAAAGTATGATGACGTCACTGATATGGGTATAATGACGTCACCGAGTGGGGCATAATGATGACGTCATCAAGTTGGGTATAGTGACGTCATCAGCCGAGCGTAAAATAATTACATCACAGACCTCACGATACCCGTAGATAAATGGGCGTAGAAATAGATAAATAGGCGTAAAATGCGAGACGGACGTGAGGGAAAGAGAGAGAGGGGGGGGAGGAGGGAGAGAGAGAGAGAGAAGAGGGGGAGGGAATGAGGGAGAGACAGAGGGAGGGGGAGAGAGAGAGAGAGAGAGAATAGGGAGAGAGGGGTGGAGGGAGAGAGAGAGAGCCGAGGGCGTGGATGAAGGGTTGCATGGGCGTGGTCGGGGGGGAGGGGGGGGGGAGAACAGACCATGCGGGCGGCGTTGCTGGGAACACGTGTTGGTATTTTTTCTTATTTTCTTCATTCTCTTGCTCTTTCTCTCTCTCTCTCTGTCTCTCTCTCTCTCTCTCTCTCTCTCTCTCTCTCTCTCTCTCTCTCTCTCTCTCTCCCTCCCTCCCTCCCTCCCTCCCTCTCTTCCTCCCCCTCTCCCTTCCTCTCCTCCCTCTCTCCCTCTCCCTTTTTTTACTGTCCTCCAAAACACCACCAATAGTGACGAATAACACCATCCGAACCTCTCATTGGCAGGAGAACTTCCGGTGGAGCGAAAGGGGTTGTGAGGGAGGGAGGGCGACAGGAGGGCGAAGGGGGGGGGAGGGGGAGGGAGAGGCAGGGGCAGTACATTGAAGGGAATAAGGGATAGGAGGGGTGGGGGGGGGGGGAGGATGGAGGTTGTTGGGGGGGAAGGGGGTGGGGGGTTGTGAGGGAAGGAAGGGGTGGGAGGATAAGATAGAGGGAGGTGGGCATCGCATAGAAGGAGGCAGGGGGGTAAGAGAGAAGGGGGCGGATTGCTGGGGGAGTAAGAGAGAGGGGGGGACGGATGGGAGGCTAAGACAGAGAGTCTCTCTCTCTCTCTCTCTTTCTTTCTCTTTCTCTCTCTTGGGGGAAGTAAGAAAGAGAGAGGGAGGGGAGGGGAAGTAAGAGAGGGGGGGTCCCATGACGTCACGATCGGCGAGGAATGACAAGTCGTCATCCGTCGCGAACGCTGTGCCATTACCTCCGTGCCATTACCGTAACGTCGGCGCGGTCTAGGAGGTGCATCACGGGACACGGCAAGGAGGGCGCCGGGGACCAGTACTCTTCATGGAGTTGAGGAGTATATATATATATATATATATATATATATATATATATATATATATATATTTTGTGTGTGTGTGTGTGTGTGTGTGTTATTCTTGGATTTTTTTTTCGCATTTTTAGCCTTCCTGTCTTTTTTTCTTTTTCTTATTCTCACTTTTATTTTTCTTATTCTTGGAGCCATTTTCTTATTTTTGCCTTCCTATTTTGTTTTATTTTTCTTACTCTCACTTTCATTTTTCTTTTATTTTTGCTTTACTATTTTTTTCTTATTATTTTCTGACTCGTGACTTTTTTGTTTTGTCTTCTTTATCTTTTCTTTTTCTTATTCTTCCCTTCTTTATCTTTTTTTTAAATCCTTACTTTTGTTTTCATTCTTTTTTGTTTCACATTTTTGTAATTTTTAAAATTATTATTTCCTTCGTCTGCAAGATTTAACTTAAGGAATAACGATTCCCTTCATGTTCGTGATTTTGTAATTAATTCTTTTAATTACCCTTTGACAACAATATATTTTTCCTGTATCATGATTTGGATAATGTACCAATCAATATATGTGTGTGTGTGTGTGTGTGTGTGTGTGTGTGTGTGTGTGTGTGTGTGTGTGTGTGTGTGTGTGTGTGTGTGTGTCTTTCTGCCTGCCTGTGTGCCCGTGTGTATGCTAATTCAGGCCCTTTTTTCCCCTTTATATAAATATGTATTTGTGTGTGCTCGCGTCCGTGCCTGTCTGTCTGTCTGTCTGTCTGTCTTTGCCTGTCTGCGGTCTGTGTGCCCTTGTGTATGCTAATTCAGGCCCTTTTTTCCCTTTATATATATGTATGTGTGTGTGTGCGTGCGTGTGTGTCTGTCTGTCTTTCTTTGCCTATCTGCGGTCTGTGTGCCCGCGTGTATGCTATTTTAGTCCCTTTTTCCCTTTAAACCTTATCCATCCATCAAATCAAACCCCAGAGCCACGTATGACGTACATACAGGCACTCTAACACCCAGGAACCTCCCATCATCATCATTACTCCGTATAACGAACACCCTCTGCCAGTTGCGGTTGCGCGTCCCGTCAGAAAAGCACGTAATAGTGCCCTTTAGAATGAGGTATTACAGGTATAAAGGTTGTTAAGGTGGACCCCAGCACCACCAGCTGTTGTAGGGGGTGGGGGGTGGGGGGGGTGATAGATTATGCGATAAATACATTGTTGTTTTCTTGTAAAATGTCTTGAATATGGTTGGGTTTTGTTTGGTTGTTGAAGGTCTTTGTTTGTTCTTAGTATGGGAGTGTTTGTTAGTGTGTTTGTTAGTTTTGGTTAGTGTTTCAAAATGTTAAGAGATCGTTGTAAGTATGTAAATATGAAGAACACATGTGGGTGTCTTGATTAAATTTGCTGGAATTTTTTTTTCTAGGAATAACCTTTGGTGAAATATGCATGTGAAACTGTACAAGACTTTTTGCTTACGGGTGTGAGTGTACATTTCTGGTAAGATTGAAAAGGTACGGAGAAGGGATAATGGGATATATTTTTTATACATTTCTCTCTATCTATCTATCTCCCTCCCTCTCCCTCTATCTCTCTCTCTCTCTCTCTCTCTCTCTCTCTCTCTCTCTCTCTCTCTCTCTCTCTCTCTCTCTCTCTCTCCCTCCCTGCTTCCCTCCCTCTCTCCTTCTCTCTCACTCTCTCTCTCTCTCTCTCTC
>NC_091552.1:51997003-51999503 GCF_042767895.1 Penaeus vannamei
TGTGGGGAGGAGGAAGAGTGAAGGGGGATTGTCAGAGGAGGAGGGAAAGGGGGCAGGGTGAGGGGGGATGTGGAGGAGGAGTAGGAGAGAATTTTGGGGAGGAGGAAAAGAAGGGGGGGGGGAGAGGAGGAGGAGGGAGGTGGGGGAAGGGGAGAGGGGGATGTGTGTGTTTTAATTCATTTGGAACGATCATGAACTCTTTAGCGGTTCTATGGCCGTGTGTTTGTTTAATTGATTGTTATGCATTTTTTATTTGTCTATCATGATTACATTGTACGATCATTATGCAGCATTGCAGGTGTATGCTATGCATGGCAGGCACGTTCACATATTTGCATATCCATATCAATATCTATCTATCTATCTATCTATCTATCTATCTGTCTGTCTGTCTGTCTGTCTGTCTGTCTGTCTGTCTGTCTGTCTGTCTGTCTGTCTGTCTATCTATATATATATATATATTTTTTTTTTATCTATCCATAAATTAATAAAGAAATAGGTAGATAGACAAATTGGTAGATACAGAGATAAAGATGTAAACATACATTCTTACATAATTTATGCATTAATTTAATAACTTAATTGCATAATTGCTTTTTTTGACTAAGTGTCCATTTCTCTCGTTGCAGGTAATTTCCAGTCGAGATGAGATGAACGAGGTGTCAACTCAGCGACAGAAGTGTGTCATGCGAGTGTGTGGTGACACCGGTGTCGTCAGTCCAGTTAAGTGTCGTTACGGCACCTTGAGGCACGGTCCGGGGGTTGGGGGGTTGGGGTTGTCTGTGTGAGTGTGGGGGGTTGTGCGTGTGCGTGCGTGCGTGCGTGCGTGTGTGTGTGTGTGTGTGTGTGTGTGTGTGTGTGTGTGTGTGTGTGTGGGGGTGTGTGTGTGTGTCTGTGTGTGTCTCGTTTGAGTGTGGGGGTGTGTGTGTGTGTGTGTGTTTGTGTGTGTGTGAGAGAGAGAGAGAGAGAGAGAGAGAGAGAGAGAGAGAGAGAGAGAGGGAGAGAGAGAGAGAGAGAGAGAGAGAGAGAGAGAGAGAGAGAGAGAGTGAGTGAGTGAGTGAGTGAGTGCACATACGTGTGCTTGTATGCGCGTGTGCGTATGTATGTATGCATGCGTTTATGTATGTACTTATGTATCCTTGTACGCATGCATGAATGCACACATGTATGTGCGCGTGTGAGCGTAATATTGTAATTATCGGCACTGACGTACATAAATTGACGCTACACCGACTGTTACATCGCATCTACATTATCTCCGCGGCGCCCTTAGCGTGCAATTCCTGCAAGATACAAATTTATAACCTTGTTATTTGGGAGTGACGCTTGGCCTGCAGATGCTCTCCTCGGAGACACAGTTACGTCATCGCGAGATGGCTTGGGAACAGAGCAAGTAAGATCATCATTGCTTTAGTGACGTTTTTTATTATGCGTTGCTGCCGTTTTTTTATTTTTATTATTGTTATCATTATTTCATTTTCACCGTCGTCATCATCATTATCGTCATCATCATTATCACCATTATCATTATCATTATCATTATCATCATCATAATCATCATTATCATCATCATCATCATTGTTATCATCATTATCATCATCACTGTTATCATCATCACATCATCAGTATCATTATTATTATCATTATCATCATCATCATCATCATCATCATCACCGTTATCACCATCGCATCATCAGTATCATTATTATTATTATTATTATTATCATCATTATCATCATCATCATCATCATCATCATCATCATCATCATCACCGTTATCACCATCGCATCATCAGTATCATTATTTTTATTATTATTATAATCATCATCATCATCATCATCATCATCATCATCATCATTACGTCCAACATTCCACCAATTATTCATATTATAATTAATCACATTAAAGGACATTTTTCGTTATATTTCTTTTATACTTCTGCAGAAAGGAAACTACAGTGAAAGCGGAATTTTATTTTATAAATTTCTTAAGCAGTTAAGAAGGAGAGGGAGAGTGAATGGGAATGAGGAAAGGAGAAAGAGAAAGAGAAAAAAGAAAGAGAAAGAGGAAGAGAAGAAGGAAAAAGAGAAAGAGAAATAGAAAGAGGAAGAGAAGAAGGAAAAATAGAAAGAGAAGGAGAAAGAGGAAGAGAAGAAATAGAAAGAAAGAAAGGGAGAGAGATAATTAATATATATTTACATTTCTGTGTTTGTTTCTTTGTTCGATCTCCAAAGAAAAGGGAGCTGTGCGTATATGACTGAGTGATGGAGTGAGTGAGTGAGTGAGTGCATGTTTGTGACAGTCTACATGTCCGTGAGTGTGTCCGCATGTCCGTGAATATGTGTGTATCTCCTATGTCCGTATATCCGAGTGTACATATGTCTTTAATGTGTGTGCATGACCATGAATGTATGCACATACCCGTAAGTGTGTGCGTATGACCGTGTGTCCTTATATCCGAGTGTGCATATGTCGTTAATGCGTGTGCATGCCCGCGAGT
>NC_091552.1:52004503-52007003 GCF_042767895.1 Penaeus vannamei
ATCTATCTGTCTATATCTGTCTGTCTATCTGCGTTTATCTTTGCTTTTCCTCTTTCACTTTCCCTTCCACTCCGTTGCCTTTCAGTCTTTCTTTCTCCTTTATTTTCTTCTCCCTCATCACCCTCTTTCTTCTAATTCTCTCCTTCCATTTCTCTTCGTTTCTCTATTCCCACCCTTTTTTCTCTCTCCCCTTTCACTTGCTGTCTATCTGTTTATCTCTCTCTTTCTCCCTCATTATCTCCCTTTCCTTCTTCCTCCCTTTTCTCCTACACTCTACCTCTCCCTTTCCTCCCTCCTTCTCTATCTCTTCCTCATCTTTATTTCCCCCATTTCTCTGTTCCCCTTTTCTCTTTCTCTTTCTTCATTTATCCCCATTTTCCTATTCCTTCTATTCTATTCTCTCTATTCTATTCTATTTATCTCCATTTCCTTCTTCCCTCCTTTATCTTTCTCTCCATTTCTATTCCCCCTTTTCTCTCCCTTCATTTCTCTCTATTTCTGTTCCCCCTTTTCTCTCTCTCTCCCTTCATTTATCCCCGTTTCCCTCTCCCCCCCTTTTTTCTCCTTCCCCCCCTCTTTTTTCTCTTCCTTCATTTATGCCCGTTTCCCTCTCCCTTCATTTATCCCTATTCCCCCCCCCCCATTTTCTCTCCCTTCATTTATCCCCCTTTTCTCTCTCGCCTCCCTCCCCTCCCCCCCATTTTCTCTCCCTTCATTTATCGCCATTTCCCTCTCTTCCTTTTCTCTCTCTCTCCCTTCCTCCTCCCTTCCTTCCCATCTGTCGCGTCCTTGTGTCCGATCCGGGTCGCATTATCCGCACTTTATCCGGTTTTGAGGTTTGGTGATTTCATAGGATGATTGGCTGCCTTCTCGACCTGCTGCGGTTCTTTCTTCTTCTTCGTCTTTTTCTTCGTCTTTTTCTTCGTTTTGTTCTTTTCTTTTTCTTCGTCTTGTTCTTGTTTTTTTTCTTTTTCTTTTTCTTTTTCTTTTTTTCTTCGTCTTATTCTGTTTTTTTTTCTTTCTTTTTTTTTTCTATTCGTCTTGTTTTTTTTCCTTCTTTTTTTCTTGTTCTTTTTTTTTCTTTTTCTTTTGTTTGTCTTTTTTCTTTTTTCTTTTTTTCTTCGTGTTCTTCTTTTTTCTTTTTCTTTTTCTTCTTTTTTTCGTCGTGCTCCTTTTTCTTTTTCTTCTTCTTCTACTTCTTTTCTCTTCGTCTTGTTCTTGTTTTTTTTTATCCTGTTTCTGCTTTTTCTTCCTCTTTTTCTTGGTCTTGGTCTTTTTTTTTCTTTTTTTCTTCTTCGTCTTATCATTTTTTTCTCTTTCATCTGTTGTTTTGTTCTTCTTTTTATTTCCTTTTGTTTTGCTTTTGGTTCTGTATGTCATTTCGTTTTTGTCTTTTTTCCTTGTTTTTCTTATCTTTCGTCTTTCTTCTTTCTGTCTTTCCCTTCGTTTCTTCTCGTTTTTCTTATCCACCCCATAACATATCCAAAAAAGGGACAACAATTAACGTAGAAGGAAATAACTCACGATTATTACGTTTATTATCCACGTGTATTATTCCCCGACACGCTCCAGGCTGCAAACTCCTTGTGGATGATTTGATATGAAACGTGAATCGCCATAAAACCTCTTATTAAGACCACCTTCCTCTCCTTATTTCCATTGTATTGATGAAGACTCCAAGTGGGATTTGATATGAAACGTGAATTTGTCATAAAACCTCTTATTAAGACCACCTTCCTCTCCTTATTTCCATTGTATTGATGAAGACTCCAAGTGGGATTTGATATAGATCGTGAATCGTCATAAAACTTGAATTAAGATCAGCTTTCTATCCTTATTTTATCATTTAATATCTTTATTTTATCATTTGATGATATCCTTATTTTATCATTTAATATCCTTATTCTATAATTTATAACTTATATCTATTTTATTATTTATTATTATTACTTTCATCGCTTTCTTAAGTGTCTGGTTTGTCACAAAACTTGAATTAAGATCACTTTTCTATCCTTATTTTATGATTTAATATCTTTAATTTATTTTATTATTTATTATGATTACTTTTATCGCTTTCTTAAGTGTCTGGTTTGGATTCGAGTGGGGGGGCGGGGGTCGTGTGTGAGTGTGTGCTTTTGGCGTTTTTTGTTGTTATTGTTATTGTTATTAGTGTAATTGCTGTTGTGATTTTTATCATTGTGATATTGGTATTATTTTCTATGTTGTGGTTGTTGTAATTTCTGTTTCTCTTTTCATTGTCAGGATATTTATCATTATTATCATTATCATTATTATTGTTATTGTCAGTATCATTAATTTCATCATTATTATTATTATCATCACCATTATTATTATTATTATTATTATTATTATTATTATTATTATTGTTATTATCACCATTATTTTTATTATCATTATTATTATTAATATTATTATTATTATTATTATTAATATTATTATTATTATTTTTGTTATTATTATCATTATCATTATTTTTATC
>NC_091552.1:52012003-52019503 GCF_042767895.1 Penaeus vannamei
TATTTATGTAGACTAAATAAGTATTTTTTTTATATGAATGAAATATAGGAAATGAAGAGTCATGAATTAAATTGAATATTATATGATATAAAATAAATCTGAATAAATGATCATAGATTAAATTCACATTTCGTTAAAGCCATGGATGAAATAAAGATCTCCGTAAATGAAATAAAGGAACTGAGACACGAGGAAAGACGAAGGAATATATATGAGGAGAAGAATTAATGTTTAGGGAGTGTTACATGGCGCGGCTGGCACTGTGTGGGAGGGCCAGAGCCAGGGAGGGAGATTGCTCTTAACTGGCACTTAGCCTCGGAATGGGAAAGATGCTGTGTAGATTGCATTATCTCTCTTTCTCTCTCGCTCTGTGCCTCTGTCTCTGTCTGTTTATCTTTTTCTCTTTCTCGTTTTTTCTATAATTTTTCTCGCTGTCTATTTTTTCGCTCTGTCTATTCTTTCTCGCTCTCTGTCTCTCTATTTCTATTTCTCACTTATTTCTTCAATTCCTCTTTCTCTCTTTTTTATTTTCCTCTCTCTCCGTCACTATTATTTGCTTAATATCCCAGCCTTTCTTTTCCTATCACATTGTCTCTCTCTTTCTTTTTCTTCTTTCCATCCCCTCTTTCCCCTCTCTCCGCCCCCTCCCCCCACCTCCAAGCCACAAAATAAATAAATAAATAAAAACAAAAAAGAAATCATAAAGAAAGTAATAAATAAATAAAAGAAAACAAAAAAGAAAGGAAATAATAAAGAAGGTAGATAACGGCAAGTGACGTCATCCCCGCCGTCGCTGCTAATTGCCTCCATGCGAATTTTCTGGCGATTTCGGTAGCGGATTCCAGAGACCATAGGAAATCGGCGATGGTATCCGGCCGTCCGTTATGTGGGGGTCCTTCCCGTGGCTTGTGTGGATGCGGTTGAGAAGGGGTGAAAAAGGGAGATTGGATGTGGTTGAAAAGAAAAGAAAAAAAAACGGATTGTGTTCAGTGGTCTTCTTGGCGGCGTACTGCAAGGGGTTTTGTTGGTGTTATCTCTATTTTTATGATTATTATTATTTTTCATTTTTTTTGTCTTATCTGTTTTGTTTGTCTGTCTTGGCCTGTGTGTTTCTATCTTTTTTCTGTCTCTCTATATCTCCCACTCCCTCTCCCCTTCTGTCTCTTGGTCTCTCTCCCTCCCTCCATCTCCCATTTCCTCTTCCTGCTTTCCTTCCCTCTCTCCCTCTCTCTCTCTCTCTCTCTCTCTCTCTCTCTCTCTCTCTCTCTCTGTTTCTCTCTCTCCCCCTCCCCCTCCCCCTGCTCATACCTCCCTCTTCCTCTTCTCCTTCCCTCCCTCTCTCCCTACATCTCCCACTTCCTCTTCTCCTTCCCTCCCTCTCTCCCTACATACCTGCCGCTAAACAGTGCATGCTGTCTCCCTTGTACTCCTGAGAAAGAGAGATCGGAACGCACACACGCGCTAACGCCAGTAATATTCAATTTACGTACATGCGAATGTGCAGAATCAGATTAGGAGTACATGTGCTTCTCAGGGGTTCCCGTGTACTCTCAGCGGTCAGGTTCCGGGGAGTGTAATTAAGGGAGGTTTCGAAGTACAGTGACCTTGTTTTTTTGTGTGTGCTTTGTGGTTTGATTGTGGGGACTGGGTTGTTTGTGCAGGACTTGTTTAATTTATTGGTTATCGTTCGTTTCTTTATTAATGTCTCTCAGATTGGTTTTAGTTATAGACATAAGCACGCACATGAACACGCACGCACACATCTTCACGATCAAGCACACACACACACACACACACACACACACACACACACACACACACACACACACACACACACACACACACACACACACACACAGTTTCTATTCCATTGATAATGCTGCTATCATTATCAAAGATATCATTGATAATAAATTTAATTGTGACCACAGATTCAGTGCTAATGACAACCTTCAGACAAAGTGATTTATTTTATAATTGCAATAATGATTTGGATTAATAATGAATATAATAAGGAAGGTAATTATCATACCGACGGAAGTTATATTAATGATCACGGCAAAGATGATTATAATTATGATGGAAATTATAATCAGTTTAGTATTCCGTCGATTTTGTTCCAAATCAAATGTAAAGATCGTTCTTAAAATTGTTCCAACAATGATAGAGATGACAGTAATGATAGTAATTATATATATATATATATATATATATATATATATATATATATATATATATATATATATATATTTGTTTTTTTTTTTTGGGGGGGGCGAAGAAAAAGAAGAAAAAAACAATTTTTATTAGTACTAGATATAGTAGAACTAACAAAATTTCCAGTAGAAGAAAGAAAAGAAAGAATTAGATGAAAAAAGAGCATTATTTCTCCCTTTCAGCAACATTTAAGCGAAGTGTTGAAGCAAGTTGGCTCCCTCCCTCCCTCCCTCCTGCTTGTCACGGCCTGGTGGCTTCTCTCGCTATTTGCATTCCCATTTTTCTTGCTATTTACATCCTATTATTTGTTCTCTGCATCTTCCTTTTTCATTTTCTTTACATCTCTATTATTTGTTCTTTGCTTCTTCCTTTTTCATTTTCTTTACATCTCTATTACTTGTCTATTTTTTTTTTTTTTTTTTTTTTTTTTGCTTGGACTTTGCATTTCCATTTTTCTTATTATTTATATCATATTATTTGTTTTTTTTGCATCTTTTTCTATTTGTTTTTTACATCTCCATTATTTGTCTCGCCTTTTTACTTGTACTTTGCACCTTATTGTTTCTTGTTCTTCGCATCTCCACTTCTCTTGTTCCTTGCATCTCCAATTTTCTTCTTATTTATATCTCCACTGTTTTTTTTTTTTTCTTCTTCTTCTTCTTCTTCTTCTTCTTCTTCTCCATCTCCATTTGCAGGTCAGCTGATGAGGTGCATTCCGGGCTCTCATCTCCGCCGGATGCTCAAGGGGTTGGCGTCTCGGAGGGGGGGGGGGGGTTGAGGGCTCCAATCTCTCCCGGATGCCGCTTGGGGATATTCGGGATATTCTGTTTTGATATTTTTGTTATCAGTATTATTTTATTATTTTTTTCTTTTATTTATTTTTTTTTCTGTTGATGGATTCTCTTCTTTTCACCTTGCCTCCCTCTCTGATTCTTTTTCGCCCCTTCCTTCCTTATCACCTCCTTCCTTTCCTCCTTCTCTCCTTCTCCCTCCTGCTCTTGCCTCCCTCTTTCCTTCTTCCCCCTTCCCTCCCTCTCTCTTCCCCTCCCTCCTTCCTCCCCTAATCTTGCCTCCCGCCCCCACACAGCCTCGCCTCCCTCTCTCTCCTCCTCCCCCTCCCTCTCTCCTTCTCCCCTCCTGCCCTTGCCTCCCATCTTTCCTTCCCTCCCTCCTTCTTCCCCCTTCCCTCCCTCTCTCTTTCCCTCTCCCCCACCCCTACCCTTACCTCCCTCCCTCTCCTCCTCCCCCTCCCTCTCTCTTCCCCCCCCCTTCCCTCCCCCCCCCCCTCCCGCAAGAAAACTCTGAGCACCGGAAGCCACTGCCTCGCCACTTCTCTCGCCGGCCGATAGATGGCGTCCGTAGCGCGACCGGACTTTTACGGCCAAGCTGTCTCGCGCGAAGTGGCTGCTGGAAGGGAGCCCGGAAACTGGTCTATTAAGTTTGTTGCTCTTGATGGGGGTCGCGAGTTTTTTTTTTTTTTTTTTTTTTTTTGCATGTTTTGTGATTCTTGGTATTCTTTCTTTCTCTTTCTCTTTGTTTTTTTTTCTTCCTCTGTTTCTCATGTCTCCTTCTTTCTCTCTCTCTCTCTCTCTCTCTCTCTGTGCTGTGCTGGCGCAGCGGTAAGGTGCTGGTCTAGCAATCTTGCGGACCTGCGTTCAATCCCACGCCCGGCCAGTGAGTGGTATCCCCGGCCATTCCTTGCACACAGGGGGAGATTTGGGCAAAATAAAACAGACAGTATGTCACAGCAAAGAATATCCATTGTAACAAATGGAATTAAAACTAAATCTTAAATCTTAAATCTTAAATCTCTCTCTCTCTCTCTCTCTCTCTCTCTCTCTCTCTCTCTCTCTCTCTCTCTCTCTCTCTCTCTTCTCTTCTCTATTTATCTCTTTCTCTTTCACCCCAACGCCTCTTTCCCTCTTCTACTTCCCTTTTCATCAATATCTTCATCTCGCATCATTTATCGCCTCGTTCTTCTCTTCCCTTTCCTTCCTCTCTCTCCTTTCTTCTCTCTCTCTCCAAAATAATTCTCTCAACGTCATCTCTCTATGAATTATCGACTCTTTTAACCAAATCCGGCTACAACTTCCCCCCAAATTCACTCGTTTGTGGGTGGAACGGACAGCATAACCGGATTAATGAAAAAAGACTTAAACACGCATTAATGTATATAAAAAGAGGTTCTTAGACCCATAAAAAAGAAGGAAAAAAATACGTACGTGTGACTTCTTCAGGTGCAGCACATAGGTGTATATAAAAAAAATATATTATCGCAATTAGTGATAATAAATAGAAGAATTACGGCGGGTGTTACAATAGTTCTTCGAGTCCCACCCCCACCCCCTTAAAAAAAAAAAAAAAATGCTCTCCAAGTCACATACCCAATCGTAAATAAATAAAATTATGATAATAATAAAAACATAATGAAATAAGATAAAAGAACAATACAGCTTTTCAAGTCTCACCCCCCAATCCCAAATAAATAAAACCATAATGATAATAAAACACATGATAAAATAAAAGAAAATAATAAAACAGCTCTTGAAGCCCCGCCCCCTTAAAAGAGTTAAGGCCTGAAGAGAGTTAAAAGAGGGAATTAAAACCTCTTAGCTTCCGCGTTTGCAGTCCGACGCGGCCAACCTCAACCCCTTCCGATGCGCGGCTTTGTGCGTGCAATCTGAATCAATAAAAAGCACATAAAACACGGGATAAAACACATCCAGGTCCACTTACAGCGTGCAGGGGAGGGGGGGGAGGAGGGAGGAGGATGTGAGGGAGGGGAGGGGAGGGTGGAAGAAGAAAGGAGGGAGGGAAGGAGAGAGAGAGAAAGGGGTGGGAGGATTGGGAGAGGGAAGGGGAGGAGGGGGGAAGAAGGGATGGGGGGGGAAGGGGGTGGAGGGAAAGAAGAGAGAGAGAAAGAGAGAGGTGGGATGATTGGGAGGAATGAAAGGAGAGTAGAGGACGGGCGGGAGAAGAAGGTAACGGAGGATAGAGCAAGGAGGGGAAGAGAAGAGAAGAAAAGAAAGAAAAGGGAAGGAGAGAGGAGAAGAAGCGGCCAACAGACTCGCCTCCGCCACTGCACGACTGCCATCTGCCGGTTGTAAGCGAAACGGACTTTTAACCCGAAAATTTGCGTGTCGCCAAAACCTGATAGGATGGGGGGCGGAGTTGCCAGTCTCGCTGTTGCCGAGTGAAGCAAACTTATTTTAGGAAAGGCGAGATCAGTAGTAACTCGAGGAGGTGTCATGGCATCTGTTTTGAGGATTGTTCAGTGAAAATATTACCATTAAAGTTATTATTTTCCATCCTTTTGAGAAGTTAAAGAGACCAAAATGATCGACCATATTCACAAACCATCCGTAGCTTTTGTGACGTCATCAAAAATAAACCTCCATGTTCTTTTTTTCCGAAAATAGAATCAAACGCCATGACACCTCCTCGAGTTGCTACTGATCTAGCCTTTCCCGACTATATTTTCCCTCGTACTGTGGCGTCGGGGGGGGGGGGGGTATGGTATAATCTGTGGGTGTAAGTGTCTTTGGTTTGGTAACGGTGGTATTATTAACATACAGTTGGTTTGTAAAAATTAGGCAAAACCCGATCCAATAAATATACAAAAAACTTATACACAAATAGTATCTATCAACCTAAATCTGCATATCAATCGGAGAGGTTGATATACATGTGTGTATGTCAGATAGATAGACAGATATGTATTTATTTCTAATGTAAATGCACGTCCCTGTATGTGGATACTGGGTCGGGCATCGCATAATTTTATATATATAATAATAATAATAATAGCCGATATTCTTGTGATGGCCATAGTAATGATGGTGACGATGATGGAGTTGTTAGATGTAATAATAATAATTGTACAGTTGTACTATCTGTAAAGTAGTGATAATTGTACTAACGATATTCGTCACATTTGCTCATATTTTCTGTCATTTCGAAATCTCTGACAAACCGTACTAGGATGTGAAAAGATGCAATAGGCCTGCATTGCACGACAGGATAAAACAAGAACAAAAATCTCCTTTCTCCGCAATAATTGATTATTTATTTATTTATTTTATTATTTATTTATTATTTATTAATAAATGATTAATATAGATTATATATATATTTTTTGGTTTATAGCCAAATTTTCCCCCTCGCGTTCCCAGTTCCAATTTTCACAAACGACAGCGCATTCCCTCCTGCAGCGCCGTCCACTACTCCTAAGACCCCGCCCGGCCCCCTGCCTTTTATCACGTAGGAAACATAAGGAGCTTTTTCTTAACTGCGGTTTGGCTGTCAGTCCCTGTCAGTCAGAATCAGGCGGCATCGGTGCTGACGTCGAGGCAGGAACCGTCAGCTGTTGGGCCTGTCGTGATTGCAGAAGGATCTCGCTAATTGTACGGCTGAGAACCGCTCCTTACGCATACGGGACCCTTGACCACTGCAGCCCCCGGGACGCCGCCTGCCTGGCCGCGGTTTCGCTTTTCGCTTTTTTTGGTTTTCGTTTTTTTTTTCAGTTTTTTTGCTATGGATAATGATGTTGGAATTACTATTAGTACTGTTATTGTTTCTGCTATTATTATTAGTTACACTTCCACCATAACTACTATTATTATTACTGTTGCTACACTCCTGTTGTTGTTACTGCTACTACTACTGCTGCTACTGCTGCTGCTGCTGCTGCTGCTGCTGCTGCTGCTGCTGCTGCTGCTGCTACTACTACTACTACTACTACTACTACTACTACTACTACTACTACTACTACTACTGCTACTACTACTACTACTACTACTACTACTACTACTACAATGCTGCTGCTGCTACTACTTCTATTACTATTCTGCTGCTGCTACTACTACTACTATTAATACTATTACTACTAATATGTTGCTACTACTGCTGCTGCTGCTGCAACTACTACTGCTGCTACTACTACTACTACTACTACTGCTACTACTACTACTACTGCTACTACTACTACTACTGCTACTACTACTACTACTACTACTACTACTACTACAATGCTGCTGCTGCTACTACTTCTATTACTATTCTGCTGCTGCTACTACTACTACTATGAATACTGTTACTACTAATATGTTGCTACTACTGCTACTACTACTACTACTACTACTACTACTACTACTACTACTACTACTACTACTACTACTACTACTACTACTACTATTAATACTGCTACTACTACTACTACTACTACTATTAATACTGCTACTACTACTACTACTACTACTACAATGCTGCTGCTGCTACTACTTCTAT
>NC_091552.1:52024503-52027003 GCF_042767895.1 Penaeus vannamei
ATACGCCTTTTAATTCATGGACAGTTTAAAATCGAATAACTGGTTATTAATTTCTTCTTCAGACCACTTTTATGATCTTTCAGGAATATTTTATCACAATGAACGTAATTTACTTTATATTTATCTTTTCTTCTTTTCTTCTTAACAGTCATCTATGCATCTGCAACCTCTTATTCAGTCACAACTAATTCCTCTCTTTACTTTAGACCTATTATCTCTGCATCTTCATTTCTCGACCAATCACCGTCTTCTCTCTTCCCCCTTCCACCAATCACCTCTTTGCATCTTCACTACCCAGCCAATCACAGCTCTCTTCTCTCTTCCCCCTCGACCAATCGCGTTCCTCCTACCATCTTCCCGCCCATTTCTTCTAAGCCAATCAGACCTCGCCGTCGCAGCATTCGCAACTGCCTTAACCTTTAGCGTTCGGATCATCACAATTTTTTTTTTTTCGGTCGCTGTCTAATTATGCCGTTCTATCACGTAATTGTTACATTCATTAGCTAATAAGCGAGCTCGTTAACTAAACCTCAAAATTGTTCTTCGTAAAGACAAGGTTTTCTCTCTCTCTCCGTGTTGCTAAACGTGCCTCGTGTGACGTCATCGGTGGTTCCTCTGATGTGCGTAGTTGATGCGATGTTGTTGCCGGTGTTATTATTTTGTCACTTACGATTAGAGGTGGTGCTGCTTTGTTATTGTTCTTATTGTATTTTCATTTCTTTCATTATTTGTAGTTTTAGTAGTAGAAGAAGCAATAGTAGTAGTAAAATTCAATGTTATTGTTATTATTATATTATTACCATTGTTATTATTGTTTTTGTTATTATTATCATTAATATTATTGTTATTAATCGGGAGAAAAAAACATCTAAAATTCACTCTTCACTCGATTAATATTCTTTAAAAAAAATACAGATTCGAATTCCAATCCTCTCCAGAAATCACACTTTCTCCCTCCTGTACATATCCGTGTACAACCTCTGCGTGCGCGTGTGCATCCACAATCCGTATTTTACGACTGCCTTTATATACCCGCGATTCACTATATGTGTTTGTTCGCTTATTAACCACCGCGCATCAGTAAAAAAACAATTGCGCACTAAAATTCCCTCCTTTTCGCGATTCGAACCCGCGGAACGGCATTCGAACCGCCATAACTCACGGGTTTCGATCCCATAAAGCGCGATTTCGACACCGTTTCGAGCGCCGATGCCAACCTCGCCGCGCCCATTGTGGCATTTGCGCGGGAAAGGGAGGGTGAAGGGGATCGTAATAATGTTTTTTTATTGGGAAATATGTTATTGTTTTTTTATTATTCGTTTATATTTTTTTTTTCTTTATTTGTTTGCTTGTCTTTCTATCTTTTGATCTGGATGTACGTTTTGTCGTTTTTGTTTTTGTTTAATGATGTGTTAATAATTATTTTAATAATTTAATATAATAAATAATTAATATAATATTTAATATGATAATTAGTTAACCTTGTTAATAGATTTCCCTTACACAATTTTTTCCATTTTCCTATATATATGTAAATAACTACATTTGCTTATATATTTGTCTCGCGTGCGTGCGGGTTCGTGTACATATATTACATACAGATGGAAAATAGAGAAAGGGAAAAACAAAGACAAAAAAACGTACAACCGAGCGCACACAACACCCCCCCCCCCCCTTAACATATGCGTGATTGACCACAACCCCCTCGACTCCCCCCACAACCCCCTTAACTCCACCCCCTCCCCCCTCCCCACAACCCCCTCGACTCCCCCCTCCCCCCCTCCCCACAACCCCCTTAACCCCCCCTCCCCCCTCCCCACAACCCCCTTAACTCCTCCCCCTCCCCCCTCCCCACAACCCCCTTAACTCCCCCCCTCCCCCTCTATTGCACAAGGACCCCCTGCCTTCCTCCTACGGCGTCACCTCCTTCAGGCACCTCCTTCAGGCGCCAAGGAGGTAGGCGATCGCAGCCGCAAGTTAGGTTAGGATGAGACCGCGGTTGCTCTGGAGGGGGAATTTTGGAAGAGATTGTGGGGGGGTGAGGGTGGATGAGGGTGGAAGAGTGGAGGGGGAGAGAAGAGGTGGATGGGTGGAAGAGATGGATTAGGGTGGTTGAGGGGAGGAGGTGGATTAGGGTGATTGAAGGGGAGGGGGTGGATTGGGGTGGTTGAGGGCGGGTGGATTGGGGTGAGGTTGTGGAAGAAAGAAGGGAGGGTTGGAGGTGTCAGGAGGAGGGGGGGGGAAGGGCGTGGATAGAGAGGAGAGAAGAGGTGAGTGTATGAAAGAGGTGGATTTGGGTAAGGGGGAGAAAGGGTGAAAGAGGGAGAGAGGGAGAGGGAAATTGAAAGGTAATTCCTCTCCATTTGGTTTTTAATTAAGGGTATTATAACAGAATCACCTAACACACAACTGAATACAAAGACGTGTTAGAATATATCATACAACTATGAAAGAAGATGCACTAAGCAGACGGCCAGAAGAGTGAGTAAGAGAAGAAAAA